>NC_140165.1:138750757-138755170 GCF_963971535.1 Notolepis coatsorum | reverse complement strand
TCTCTCTCTCTAACACACACACACACTACACCTACACACACACACACACACACACACACACACACACACACACACACACACACACACACACACACACACACACACACACACACACACACACACACACACACACACACACACACACACACACACACACACACACACACACACACAAAGCCTAATACTGTACCTCTGCCAGGAGTCAGGACTGAATATGATTTCCTGTCTTCATACAATATACATTTAGATTTGAGTCAGATGCTCTCTATTCCCTCTTAATGAAAAGCTGAGATTTATTTTCTCCTCCATTCACTAGGATGTCTTATTAAATAAGTTTAGCTTGGCATACAACACTTCCAGCTAAGATGAATAGGCCCAGGACTTATCTGTCCATGATTGAGTGACTTCAGTGAGTTATATTCTTCATTTTCCAACGTCTCAGTCTCCAAGTTACTGTCATTGTAGCTAAGTGAATCCAGTGCATCCATATACTGGTATGATCAGATCCGTATTCATTTATTTTAAATATATTTAACATAATCAAACAGTATGTTGCTGTGGATGATGGTATTGTAAAATTGCATGTACACCTTTGTGTTAATCCGTATCAGTATACCTTTGGTTTTCAAAGAACGATCTGGGAACCCTCTGGGTTCTTCAAAGGATTTCAGTGGCACATCAAAATGAGGAATAGCTGAATATCACTATTATTTAATTCATGACTTAGCCCAATGAACGAATGCCTATAATAATGACTACTCTGATCATGATCACTGTTGTCTCCTCGCCTACAGTAGAGAAAATTATGGAAGTGTGTCCCAAATTATATGTAAAGACAGCAATCTTCTCTGTTGGGGCTCACTGCACGGAATGATACCATAATCGAATGGGGGTCTACAGCTTAATATGCATCAATCTACAAGGTTTGAGAAACATTGCCTTATAGTTGGGTCAAGAACCAACATTCTGTGACCATTCTCTGGCTAAGATGTTTTGATGATTGATTTGACTTCTATGGACCTTTTATAAAATATTTAGCCCCCGTGTCCCTCCGAAAAATCCCGGCATTTTTTGTCAGATGGCCAAATCCAAAATACCTGCTGACGCCATCTTGAAAAATGTACTTTTGATCCAGAGCACCTAGAATCATGTATGAATACACTTTTTTGTCTAAGTCAACCATGACGATTCCAATTCTGACATCAGTTTGACTCTATGACATCAATTTGACCCAGAAATCCAAGATGGCCACCATATAGTAGAGCGAAAATGTAACTTTTAATGTCAAAACCAATTTTACCATGGTACTGCTGTACTTTAAACAAACTACCTTCATAAGGATCTCAGCAAAATAATTGATGAATGTACAGTATGATAAGATAACTAATTATACTTCAAAATACGCTCTCTTAAATAGCTGTAACTTGAACAGATTAACAATGAAACCACTTTTTTTCCATTTTTTTTACTTAATTTTTTTTGTACTTTATAGCATTTTCAACTTTTTCTGGCCACGCAGACCGATAGAGGGAGAGAGGAAGAACGGGAGGAGAGGTAGGGAAGACATGCAGCAAATTGTCGCCGGGACTGGGAAACGAACCCGGGACGACCACTTCGCGACTCAGCACGCTATGTGGTGTGCTACTGGAGCGCCCCAACAATGAAACCACTTTGTCATGTCATGATCAGTCCGAATCAGAGCATTCTGCCTCACTAGATTCTGAATCATCAGATTCCAATGAATCACCCCTCCTCCTCCATACATCATCATCTCCCTTCTCATCATCATCCTCCTCACTCTCCTCTTCCTCACTTTATTCAGCTGGCCCTGGTGCAGGTAGATGTGTTGGGAGAGCAGGTTGTGTGTGGCGGACAGGGCGACAGCGACCACCCACCAGCTCCCAGCCATGTCCGAGTGGCAAAGGGTGTCGCTTCAGGGAGGGGTGGCACACTAGATATGCCAAGTAGTTGGCACGGAGGCAGTGTTGGCATAGGCTATCTGCATATGGAGGGAGATGGATGAATGATTTGTTCTTCATTCTCTTCCACTTTGTGGCACGGGGGTCTCAGCCATGGTGCTACTCTTCTTGTCGCCATAAATAACATGTCGTGTGAACTCGAACAGCTCCTCTAGCACCTCCTCCTCAAGGTCAAGGCTATCTCCACACCGCGAGAGCAGCCGTCGTGCCATAGGGCTCTTTGCCACCTTGTCATACACCGACGACTTACCCTTGCCATAGAAGCCTGAATTGGCATCACAGCCTGTAATACAGTGTAGCTGCACAATACAATCTGCCATCTCCTCAGTAACCAGGCCACGGCAGAAGACTGTGTCCTGCTTTCTCTTGATACAGAGCATACCGGGCAGCTGTTGAGAGATGACCGCTGCCGTGACATAG
Organism: Notolepis coatsorum; assembly: GCF_963971535.1. Classification (NCBI taxonomy): domain Eukaryota; kingdom Metazoa; phylum Chordata; class Actinopteri; order Aulopiformes; family Paralepididae; genus Notolepis; species Notolepis coatsorum. The sequence continues at coordinate 138,752,771 of NC_140165.1, read as the reverse complement.
GCATCGGTGTCGGCTGCATCAATGACCACAGGGCCACTGTAGCCTGACTCACGTAGAACTGTGTAAGCAGAGAAAAGGATGGTGTGAGCCTCAGACTGGTCAAAGCTGTAGTTCTGCATTGGTTGCTGGGTTGACAAGTTGGTGCAGTGGGAGCCAACAGAGTAGACGATCTCTGTATCTACACCCTGTGCAACAAGGTCAGTCAGATAGCTGCATATTACTTTTTGTAGCCGCTCCTTGTTGCTGACGCTACACAGCAGTGTTTTGAACTCTCTGGCAGAGGGGAAGGGGTCGCCCAGCTTCATGTAGGTGTTGGGGACATGTACCTTACCTTGTACCCGCAGATCTCGCTCATCATCTTTAGTTGAGTATGCTGCGTCGTACGGGTCATTTACACAGAAAATACGGTCAGCATCACCATGGCGGGCAAGGATGATGGATGATACCTTGTGGACATAGTCCAACCACTTGTATGGGGTGCCATCTTGTGTCTGCCGATCTTCTGCTGATGGGGTTGCCATCCTCCAGATCATGCCCATGTCGACAATAGCTGTGTAGGGTTCTTGCAGATCTACAGATTGGAGAGAGAGCTTCTGAATGAGCTTGCTCTATGTGCCATTGGAGTTGAATAAGGCCACACATTCCTCGACAACACGATGTTCCAGCAACTCGGAGAGATTCACAAGTTGACTGACCTCAACCAGGTTGATCACTGCCTTGAGAGCACTCCGCTCCATCTCAGCAGCTCTTGCTTTGAGTTCCTCCCCGGGCTTCTCCATGCAGGGCTGCTTGGAAAATGTCAAGCGTTTGCTCAGAGGGACAGGTGCATGGAGGGAGGTTTTCTTACTGAACACTCGGTCTTGCAAGAAGCTGGTCAACTTCTCCTCTCCCACAGCATAGGCTGAGTTGAAGTCCGCGATGAGTTCATCAGAGGCAGGCATGGCTGACTGTAGGGTGCGGAGGGTGGGTGAGGCTGGATCAAATGGGAAGGAATCAAACTCATGCATGCATGCGACCAGGTCCTGCACGCGCTGCTCATCTTCTCTCATCCTTTTCGGACCACATTCTATGTGCTTCCTCTTGGCTTTTTTTGTGTGGCCAGGGCATTGTGAGCCACCCGGATCTTGGCCAAATTGTTCACATTTCTGGAGTGCACCAGCAGCTGCTTCTCATTCTGGAGGATGGAGAGCCAGCCAGACTTCATTTTGCTGCCCTTGTTCATTGTACACTCAATCCACATGTCCCAGGCCATGTTGGAGTAGGGGTTGCCTGTGATGGACTGAGTGAAGTCAGTACGAAGGAAGGCAACCTGATCAGCAGGGAGAGCTGTCAGCATTGCCCAGAAGTCAGGCAGCCACCTTCCATACCTATTGTTGTCGTACACTACCATCCATGGCAGCATGGCACGATTGGCACGCAGAGAGCTGACATACTCATCCCAGTTGCAGATATGTACTGCATGCATATTCTGCATGAGTGCATCTGTCATAGACAGGAAGTCCCTCCAGTAGTCCGCCATATCACTGGCCTCCACCTGGGTGAATAAATTGGTGATGAGGCTCTCGAGGTCAGTATCATCCTCCAGTGCCGCATGTGCAGCTGCACGGGGTTCTTGGGAGAGACTCATATCTCTCAGAATCTCAAGGTTCTCCCTTGTCTCATCAGCCAGGTTGGGCATGAGCCTCCCCTTTACGCAGCCCCCTCTTGTAATGCTTGCCTTTCAGTGCACGGTCGACGGAGCCCTCTGCAATAACTCCTCCTGCCACAAGTACATCTCCTAGCTCACTCCCCTTGTAGCGCTTGTAGATAGCGCTCATCATCACACACTGTGAGCGCTCATCATCACTCACTGTGTATGGAAGGGACCAAGAAAGGGTACAATGTCATGGTACTTGTTTGGGTTCTTGGCCTTGAGCAGAGTGATGAGGACGTACACAGGATGATCTCCCACTAAGAAGGCGAAGGGCATGTGCTTAGTTGCGATGATGGTAGACCGCTTCTCCATGATGTCATT
>NC_140165.1:138618257-138745757 GCF_963971535.1 Notolepis coatsorum | reverse complement strand
GACTGACACCCGTACTGCTGTGTGGAGAAGAACGGTAAACCATTAAAGCAAGTAGGGGGTCCTTTTGTCTCAGAATCCCCTTGGCCGTTTGGACTGCACGTTCAGCATAACCGTTTCCTTGTGGGTTGTGGGGACTAGAGGTTGTGTGCTTAAAGTCCATGTCACAGGCAAAGCCTCTGAAGACATCACTGCTGAACTGCGGTCCGTTGTCACTGACAACCTCCTCCGGTATTCCGTGCCGGGCAAACGTGGCTCTCAGCTTCAAGATCACATGTGCACTAGTCGTGGTAGGCATGTGGAGTATCTCCAGGTATCTAGAGTAGTAGTCAGCTATGACTAGGTAACTCTCTCTCTCATGTTCACATAAATCTATGCCAATTCTCTTCCACGGCCTGTCTGGGAGAGGTGTTGACAGGAGAGGCTCCCTGTTCTGTGCTCTCCTCTGCTCACGACAGTACATGCAGTTCTCAACTTTGTGTGTGATCTGTGTGGCTATGCCAGGCCACCACACCGAAGTGTTGGCCCTGTCTCTGCACTTGTTAAGACCTTGATGGCCCTCATGTATGCGTTCTAGTATATCTGACCTCAATCTCCCTGGTATCACTATTCTACTCCCTCTGGTCACTACCCCATCGTGCATAGACCGTTCGTTCCTAACGGGAAAGTACTCCCTAACACAGGTGTTTATATGTGCTAGGTGTTCAGGCCACCCCTCTTGTATGTACCTGATCACTTCTTGGAGCTGCTCGTCCGCCGCCGTCTCCGCGCGGATGCTGTCTATCTTTTTCGGCGATGCTGGAATGTTGCTCATCACAGCTGCTACGTAACACTCCACATCTGTGTCCCTACTGAGCCCCTTGTCTGCCTGTGGGCTCCTGGACAGTGTGTCTGCCACCACCAGCGTTTTCCCCGGTGCATACTCAGCCTCCGGGTTGAACCTCATCAACCGCATGAGGAGTCGCTGGCAGCGGAGTGGCACATTGTCGAGATCCCTGGAGTTCATCAGTGGGATGAGGGGTTTGTGATCCGTAATCAGTTTGAATGCTGGCAGGCCATAGAGATACATCTGAAACCTCTCACACGCCCACACGCTCGCCAGGCACTCTTTCTCTATCTGAGCGTACCTGGTTTCAGCGTCGCTCAGTCGCCTTGAGCAGTATGCTACTGGTCTCCAGTCCTCGCCATGGAGCTGCAGCAGGACACCGCCTATCCCATAACTGCTTGCGTCTGCTGAGACCACTGTGCTCCTGTTAACATCATAGTACACCAGGGTAGGTGACGTTGTGAGGAGCTCTTTAACTCGCTCAAAGGCTGCTTGTTGCGCCGGACCCCACATCCACACTGAGTCTGCTTTTAACAGTGCATATAGTGGCTGGCCCACTGTGGCGAGGTCTGGAATATATTTCCCCAGGTAATTGATCATGCCGAGTGCTCTCTTTAGTTCCTGCACGTTTTCTGGTTGTTCCAGTTTGCTGACTGCAGACACTTTGGCTGGGTCGGGTCGTACACCATCTTTGTTGATCACCTGACCCAGGAAGTGCAGCTCCTCCTTTCTCAGCACACACTTCTCATCGTTCAGCTTCCGGCCTGCAGACTCTAGCCGATCCAGAACCTTCTGCAGCCGCTCATCATGTTCGCTGGTGTTGCTGCCATGGATGATGATGTCGTCCATGTAGACGGCAACGCCGTCCAGCCCTTCCAGCGTCTCCACCATCTTCCTCTGAAATATCTCAGGTGCACTGCTTATCCCAAAGGGAAGACGTTTGAAACAGTACCTTCCGTACGGTGTGATGAAGGTGGTCAACCTCTGGCTGTCTTTGTCCAGTGGGATCTGCCAGAACCCTGACGCTGCGTCAAGTGATGAGAAGACTGTGGAGCCGCTGAGCTGAGCTACCATCCCCTCTGATGTCAGCAAGATGAATCTCTCCCTTTTGACAGATTGATTGATTGATTGAAAAGTTTATTAACAGATTGCAGAATGGGTACAGTACAGTACATCTCAATACATACAATTGTTAAGGGGATGCAGACCAGAGAAAGACTTTCGTCTTGTTTCCACCAGGGTCCCCCATTTTCAATTCATCATAACATATATGACATACATGACATACAGATAGACAGTACTGCTACATCTATACATTTATGACATATCAGATTTGCAAATACAGTACTGTTTGTGATACAAAAGTGTCCAGAAAAGGAGTGTATATACATTTGGCGTAGAAACTGTACATTGGAGGAGGTTGGTGGGGTGGGGTTGGGTGGGTTGGGTGAGGGCTGTACATTGGAGGTGGGGGGGGGGGGGGTTGGGTAGGGGACACACACACATTTTACACTGTACATTGGAATATTGACAAAGCCTTACTTGGTCATTTACTGTACAACTAGGTTAGGACATTTGTAGGGGCCAGTTTCGAATTGCAGTCTCACGTAGGTGTTTTTTGAGAGTGTTTTTGAAGGTGGGTAGTGATTCACATTCCTTTACAGCTTTAGGCAGGGCGTTCCACATTGATGTGGCATAATTGCGAAACGTGTTTAGTCCCTTGTTTGAGCCGAATCTGGGTTTTACATGATTTGTGGAGCTCCCTCTGGTGTTGTGATCGTGGTATTCACTGACCTTTGGGAAGTATTTTGACATGTACATGGGTACCTTGGTCGCGTAGTGTATCTTGTAGACCAGGCCCATTGCAAGTTGCTGTACTCTGTCGTCTACTCTAAGCCATCCTAGGTTGTCAAAGTGGGCAGGGGTGAGGTGGGTTCTAGGAGTCAGGTCAAGTAGTAGTCTGACTAGCTTGTTTTGAGATGTTTGTAATTTGTTTTTTAGTGCCTTTGAGGTGCTTTGGTACCATGAGGTGCAAGCATAGTCGTAGTACCCTTGAATGAGTGCTCCTGCTAGAGTCTTCAGGGTATTCTTGTTTACCAGAGAGGAGATCCGGTACAAGAATCGCGTTCGTTGGTTGACTTTTTTTATTACATTGGATGCCATTTTGTCACAGGAAAGATTAGCCTCTAGGATGGAACCCAGGTAGGTAATTTCATCTTTCCTTGTGATAATATTGTCACCCACTGTAACCGAGAAGCCGTCGGTCTTGCTGAGTTTGTTATTTGAACCGAAGAGAATGGACTCTGTTTTGCCCATGTGTAATGATAGTTTGTTGTCGGCGAGCCATATGCAGATTTTGCCTAGTTCCGAGCTGAGGGCTTTTTCAACCTGTAACTTGTTCTTGTCAGAGACCAGCAGGGCTGAGTCGTCCGCAAACAGGAGCAAGTTGCAGTCACAAGCTGACGACATGTCATTTGCATAAATTAGGAATAGTAGCGGTCCTAGTATGCTTCCTTGTGGAACACCACAGCCTTATTAAGCTTCTTTAAGTCCACACAGATGCGTGCTCTTCCAGACTTTTTCGGGACTGGCACCATGGGTGCGCACCACTCTGTTGGGTCAGTCACGGCTTCAATGATGTTGTTGGCTTCCATCCTCTCCAACTCCTCTTTCACTGCACTCAGGAGCGGTATGGGGACCCGGCGTGCTGTGCATACTGCATAGGGCTGGGCATTGTCCTTTAGAGCTATCTTCACAGGCTGTGTTTTCAGTAGGCCAAACTCCTGTTCACTGGTGTTGACCTCGCCCACTCGCTTTACTAACCCCATAGCTACAGCTACTGGCCTGCTGAGTAGGTTATTCACACTCTGCCCCCTAATGACATAGAGCAGGGGTCAGGAACCTTTTTGACTGGGAGAGCCATAAAAGCCAAATATTTCTAAATATATTTCATTGAGAGCCATATAGTATTTTTAACGTATAATAAATTAAATATGTCTTACTTTTAATGCGACTTCTGGTGCTGCATGGTTTTGCTGATGGCCTTGTAATCTGGTTCATACGTGGTGAGATTGAGCTTCATGCAGGCGTTGAGGCTCCATTAGTTAAACATGAGCGTAGGTTGGTCTTAATGTTCCTCATATGCGAGAATGACTGCCCACATGCATATGTAGAGCCAAACATGGTCAATACGGCAATACTCACGCTGCATTGTGTGGTATGTCACAGGAAGCTCGTTCCAAGTTTTAAGAATCAGCTGGTCTTCAGGTTGAAGATTTTTAATTTCTGTCCACTTGTGTTCCCTCGCCAGCTCTGCTCGCTATATCTTCAGCTACAGATACTATTAGCTGTATCTTCAAAACTAATTTCTGTTTACTTTAAAATGACACAGTATTATTAAGAAATATCACAAGTATTAAAAAAAAAAAAAAAAATTTTTTTTTTTTTTTTTTTACTAAAAAAATTCTGGGAGCCATATGCTGTCAGCAGAAGAGCCATATATGGCTCGCGAGCCATAGGTTCCCGACCCCTGACATAGAGCCTGCATGTGTATGTTTTCCCCTTGTACTGTAGCTGGTCTGAGTCATAAACTGCCCTAAACAGTTCAATCCACCCCCTGGACCACTCAGCACCTTCTTTGGCCTCTGTAGGACCCGTTTTGGCTCCAGTGTTTTGTACACAGTTTCACTTATGATACAACAATCGGCTCCAGTATCTATTTTAAATTCTACAGGTGAGCTGCCAATCTCTAATGTGACTGTCCATTCATTATCATTTTGAGGTATGCTATTAACTGAGCCCAGATAATAATACTGTCCATCTTCTGATCCCTCACCCTCAGTCACTTCCCTCACCTGCTTGCTTTTGCACACTTTTCCCCAGTGTCCACTCTTCCCACAATTATTGCAGTTAGACCTCCTTGCTGGGCAGTCATCCTGCTGACTGTGTGGCATTTTGCCGCACCGCCAGCACTTCCTGTGGTCATTCTCACTCTCTCTCTCCTGGCGCCTCTCTCTCTGTGGGTGTCGCCACTTCTGTGTTGCACCTCTGTTATGCCGTTGTGCTACTTCTTGCACAGCGTAAGCCTGCTCCCCCTGCTGGTTAACTTGAGCTTTTACCTCCTCTGATTGACGCGTCTCTTGTACAGTCATCTCCAGAGTGAGGTTAGGGATCAGCTGTAGCCTCTGAGCAGGGGAGGAAACTAACTTTTTGGCTTACCAGCCAACTGGCGAGTATCTGATTTTTTTTACCAGCCAAACAGATTTTTTACCAGACAAAAAAAATCGCTAATTGTGATAATTACTTCTTTGTACGTCTTCGTCTAAATTGATTTTCAATCATAGTAAATTAATCACACTGTCTCTACTCTTCAAAATATTACATCATTAAATCACATATTAACATGAAAGAGGGAACTATTCTGGACTGGGTTGGGCTGAACTGGGCAGTGAAAGATGCTGGGTTGGGCTGGTCTAGGTTATACTGAATGATGAATTGAAAATTAATTGAAAATGGGGGACCCTGATGTAAACAAGACGAAAGTCTTTCTCTGGTCTGCATCCCCTTAACAATTGCATGTATTGAGCCGTACTGTACTGTACCCATTCTGCAATCTGTTAAATAAAGTTTTCATTCATTCATTCATCACAGCTCAACTACTAGGAATGTGTGTCTGACTCTTAAGTGCAGGAAATATTCATCAGAAAGGGGGGACATGATGGAGGGAATGGAAAGAGCAGGTTTGACAGGAGCAGGGTTGAAGGGCATATTGGAGTGTGGAGGAAGTGGACAAGGCATTAAGCAAACAGGACTGAAATGGGGGACCCTGATGTAAACAAGACGAAAGTCCTTCTCTGGTCTGCATCCCCTTAACAATTGTGTGTATTGAGCTGTACTGTATTGTACCCATTCTGCAATCTGTTAATAAAGTTTTCAATCAATCAATCAATCAATACTGGGTTGGGCAGTGAAAGAACCAAGCATTTCACTGTAATGTAATAGCTAAATAAAACAACTTGAACTTGACTTGTTACATTTGCACTCTGGTTGTATGCCAAATGTATTCTGGTTGTACTGTACTTGTGCTGTAAGATGACAATACATTGGAACCGAATCGACAACGCTAGGGGTTCAGCAGGTGTATTCTGAATGCCAAGTATGACAACATCACCGTTGTGAAGGGCATATGGGCGAGTGGTGATATGGGGGGAAATCCGGTAATAATAAAATGTCACTCGGCTGCATTTAAGCAAAGCAGGGCTCTACGCTAACCTTTTTCACTAGGGGCACAGGTGAAAGTCCTTTTCACACAAGATGAAAGTCTTTCTCTGGTCTGCATCCCCTTAACAATTGTGTGTATTGAGCTGTACTGTATTGTACCCATTCTGCAATCTGTTAATAAAGTTTTCAATCAATCAATCAATCAATCAATCACACCTCCAGTACAGAAACATTGTTTGAGTTTGCGTGTCGGGTAGACCATTGATTGACAGTCGAGTCTGCCAATTACATCACATCGCTTGCACTCCGGCGCTGCAGCTGGACCCATTGCCCACCTCTGCTGTTGATAACGCTAGCCAAGTTATTATACACACAGATACACAGTGGGCCAGTGACTTTGGTGTAGGGGTGTAACAATGCATCGATCCTAAGGGGGAAATTCAACTGCATCGATTTGAAAATGTTAGAATTCATCGCAATTTTAATGTGTACACGTTATGTTATTGTCATGTCCGTTACAGCCAACACACCGACATACGCTACTGCATCAACGTTATGATTAACAAAGCAAGGCATTCGTTTTGTTGCATTAACGTTATATTACTATTGCTATCGATAAATCTAGGTGTTCTCAAATCTATTGCTATTGGTAAGAGAAAGACTATAATAAGTAGGTGTCTCGGAAAACGAGAGCCCTGATCGCGGAGTTTCAGGAAGTAAACAAGAAAAATGAGAGCTTCCGATTGGTCATTTGCTTTATTTCCCATGAAACCAGTCACTTCACTCTACTGTGATTGGACCGTTGGCTTGAGTGCAATGTGGGACTTGTAGTTTTTTAACGATCTCGCAGCGGAGGAAAAAAAAGACGAGAGAGGCTATAATCTGTATTCGCACAGCGTGCGCGTAATTGATTTTTACCGTTCGCATACAAATATTTTTAGGGGCATATGCGAGCAATTTGGTCGCACTGTAGAGCCCTGAAAGCCGCTCAGTATAGTCGTCCACTATGTTGAATGCGCGTTATGGTAGCTTGTTACATGCTAGGTAGCTAGCCGGCTAATGCTGGTTGACTTGTCATTCTCATCCGACTCGAAGGAGACGCGTCGCATGCTGTTGTTCGCCCCCATGTCAGACCGCACTGATATACGAAAGCGACGACTCTACATGCAATTATTTTCATCCACTGATGTGTTTTTGTTTAAGTTTGTCTACGTTGTCAAGCCGGCTGCCGGTGGCAGGAGTCTGTAGGTCCGCTCGCAGTGATCTGTCCACTTCCCCTAGATGGGCGGCATCTTCTAGAAAATGAGTGTTCATTGGAGGAGCTTAGAGCGCATCTGTACAACGATGATGTTCATTGGTTATGGTCGGATTATTGAGGCGCAAATGGGAGGAATCAAGGGGGAGTCAGAGTTCGGTTTGTGCCAGTGAGCGAATCAGCAGATTGCAGAATGATTTTTTTGTTTTGTTTTGTAATTACTAGTACTCGCCAGACTGGCGAGTGCTCTTCATGAATTACTCGCCAAACGTAAAAAATACTCGCAATTGGCGAGTAAAGTGGCCTAATTTCCTCCCCTGCCTCTGAGACAGACCCTTATCTAGAATCCCCACCACGATTCTGTCTCTTATGTTTTCCTCACGAGCCGTTCCGAAGTTGCAATGTTCCGACAGCTCATATAGTGCGCGGATGAATGTCTCTGCGCGCTCTCCCGCACGCTGCACTCTCTGGTTGAAACACGCCCGTTCATGTATAACGTTGCGTCTCGGGATGAAATATGCATCAAATTTCGCCAGTATAACATCATACTGCGAGTCATCTTCCTCTTCCCCGTAGGTAAAAGAGCTGAGAATGTTCTCTGCTTCCTTCCCGAGCGCATACACCAGCGTGCTTACTTGAACTGGACCTTCTTCTTTGTCCAACTTAGTAGCTGTCCTGTACCGTGTAAACCGTTTCTTCCAGTCTGACCATTCGGCGGGTTTCTCGAAACAAAAACTCTCTGGTGGTTGAAACTTTGCCATCCTCGACCACTGACACCATGTAATATCTTAGATATTAACGGACAACGGAACAGTTGGTTGGTAAACAAGATGCTTTATTACTACCTCAGGTGGTTCCTCAATCCCCACCATCCCTGCCTCTCGCGCCACTCCCACTTACTGTAACTGTCGTAAACATGTCGTAACGTATACTCCTCTTGTAGTCAGTTAACAATACTATGACACATGTGTATTTGATTATGAATAACATAATAGACCAGGTAAATAAACAAACGTAACAAAAAAAACATGATGGCATGATGAGTCTATACAAGCATAATTTGATTCTAAATAACATTTGTGTTGGTGGAGGGGTTAGGACGCCACAATAATTAGTTTCCTTTGAACCAGGGAACAGAGCAGCAACAGAGATCCAATACAACGGACAAAGACAGAGCTGTTATGAATGAAACCCTTTGTGTCCAGCACAGAGAGAGAGAGAGATATAGAGAGAGAGAGAGAGACTCCCTAGATGTAACACTGAACGGCACAGGAAGTCCTTCAGTCCGACAGCCATTAGACTCTATAATGCATCACTGTGCCTCACTGCATCACTGAGCACAGGGTGACAGTACAGCCTGGCGAAATCTTCCTGGACACTTTACACTTTACATTTTCACACTTATTACTGTACATTTGACTGTATATTTCTGTATATTTTTGGCTGGATAGTTGTATATTTAAGATTTTAGAATATATACATACCAGAATGTATATCCCGGACTGTATTTTATTCTTTATTCTATTTTATTCTTATTTTTTATATTATTATATTCATATTCTACTCCTTATTTTAGTCCTATTGACTACCTAAATGTTTATTGTTGTTCAATTTGAGCGATCTGTAGTGCCGAATTTCCCTCTGGATTATTAAAGGATTTCTATTGTATTATATTCCATTCTATCTAGCTAATCTACAGAAACAGGGTTTGGGAATATACAGCTAGAATGTATAATCTAAAGACATGTTTAGTGGACCTCAAATACTGATTTAACTTGTTGAAAAGGATTACAATCATATATGATATATATATATATATATATCACAATACATGTTTCAAACCGTATCATTCAAATGTAACAACCTCACAATCAGACCAGGCTGCAGAAACAAATTAGTGGGGGGGCATAAAATGTTCTCGGGGGGGCACAATGGTTTTTCAACACAGGTTCCCTTTTATACGTTTCAGCTGGGACAGTGGCGCTGTTTATTGCTTGGCGCTGCCCACGGTGCTGAACTAAACAGCAGAGAGGCAATTGAAAAATCTAATTTCTCTTTCACTTATACAAAAACAGACTGAACTGATATATATATAACAGACCTGCTGGGGCAGCGGACTGAGAGCAGGGGACACAAACAGGCTGGATAAGATGGTCAAGAAGGCCAGTAGCGTGGTTGGGGTGGAGCTGGACTCTAGCGACGGTGGCGGAGAGGAGGAACCTTGCTAAGCTCCAGGCCATCAGGGAAAACCCCTCCCACCCACTATACACAGACTTGGCTGACAGGAGGAGCATGTTATAGGCTCACACTACCTAAATGCAGCACTGAACGGCACAGGAAGTCCTTCATTCCAACAGCCATCAGACTATACAATGCATCACTGTGCCTCACTGCATCACTGAGCACAGAGTGACAATTACCATCTTCCTGGACTCTTACTTTTTAAACAGCACTGTGCATTATTACACCTACTGTTCAGTATATTTTTACTGTATTTATTTACTGTATCTTTTATTCTATTTTTATTCTATTTCATTTTATTCTATTCTTAGGCCATTTGTTTTGTTATTCTTATTTGTGACTTGTTCTGTCTAAATGTTTAATGTTGAGTGATTTGCAGTGTCAAATTTCCCTCAGGATAATACATTTCTATTCTATTCTATTCTAGTCTCCATTTATTCAACACTTCTGAATTCACTGACAAACTGAACTGAACTGACAAAAATAAGGTGCATAAAAAAGCAAACAAAATTCCTCCACAGGCTACTCACCATCATAAGTAGAGAGGCAAGCGGTGTTTGGGGACAGAGTGACATCTTCTTAAAACACTGCCCCTCCACTCATTCCTGAACTTTTTTGTTAAGTCCTTCTCAAATGCCAACTGAATTAAATTGGCCTTAGTTGCGTCGATGAAGCATAATAAGGCGATGTTCTGTAAAGACGTTCTTGAGGGTAGAAAACAAATTCTCACAGAGTGCCGTGCTAGCTTCAGTAGTGTTGTTGTTGACATCAGTGCCCACTAGGGCTGTCCACGACTAAGGATTTGGATAGTTTACTTTGATTGACAAAAAAAAATATATATATTTTTATTCTACCATAATTGTTTGTCAGTCAATGTCGCACCAAAAACAACCAAATCAAATGCCTTGTATGCGACAACTACTTGGCAATAAAGACCTTTCTGATTCTGATTTAAGTACTTTATGGACTTAAATTGAAATGTGTGTTAGCGTATAGTTCTATATGGGAGTGGGCCCGAATGCAGGACACTGGTGGACAGGTACATTTATACATTTTTTATTCAAGGCAGTGAAAGTTGTATGTGTACTGGATGTATGTGTACTAATGTAGCCTATTCCTATTTTCCGCTGTGATTGCACTCCTGCCTTACTGAGTATTGTGCTCTGTTCACATTATCTTCACCTCCCCTCGTCTGCTGTGCACCACTGCCCTAGCACTCCATATATTATATATATAATATACATACAGTATATTATATGGAGTGCTAGGGCAGTGGTGCACAGCAGACGAGGGGAGGTGAAGATCATGTGAACAGAGTACAATACTCAGTAAGGCAGGAGTGCAACCACAGCGGAAAATAGGAATAGGCTATACATTAGTACCAGTGGAGGCTGCTGACCAAATTTTTAGGTGAAGCACAAATTATTATATTATATTATATTATATATTAAATTATATTTTTTAAACATCCCCAACGCTGCAACACCCCCATTCCTCCCAGGTGTCAGGCTCCTCATTCGCTTCCATTCATTTTGGGGACCATGTTTAAATATCATACTTGTCATACTGAAGTATAAACAAACTATACTGCTGTGACGATTTCAATAACACAGACCATTCTGAGTCAATGGTATGCAAAACTGTACATTGGAATATTTAACATGTATTTACCACCTTCCTCTGCACGAGGCCACAGATGGGTTTTATGTAACACAAGGACAATGAATGAATGAATGAATGAATGAATGAATGAATGAATGAATGAATGAATGAATGAATGAATGAATGAATGAATGAATGAATGAATGAATGATGAATGAATGAAAACTTTATTTAACAGATTGCAGAATGGGTACAATACAGTACGGCTCAATACACACAATTGTTAAGGGGATGCAGACCAGAGAAAGACTTTCGTCTTGTTTACATCAATTCAGTGCCACATACACACAGTCCTCATATCCCTCCTAGTTACACACAGTCATCATTATCCCTCCCATACAATACGCACAACACAACAGACTAACTCGTCTTGCTCAATACTTGTTTATGAGTTTTAAGAGACAGCACTGTAATCTCTCTCAACCAAAGCTCTACTAGTTAACAAAGATCTCCACCTTGCTATCTGAAACACTGACACCATTATCAACCTAATAATATCAACCTGATAATATTGAAACATTATCAATATAACGTTAGCTGCCAACTTTAGCAGGGCTCCTAATAACACAAAATACATTTCACTATGAATTGAAAATGGGGGACCCTGATGTAAACAAGACGAAAGTCTTTATCTGGTCTGCATCTCCTTAATAATTATGTGTATTGAGCCGTACTGTATATTGTACCCATTCTGCAATCTGTTAAATAAAGTTTTCATTCATTCATGCCTTTTGAAAAGTGACATGGTCGATGTAGGAGTTATGATGCGGTTTCAATTCGGTTACAGTAACGTTACACAAACACATTCTAAAGCCAAGAAGACACTTACCCATAAAGACGGTATCTCGATCGATCTCATCTATCGTTGAATAGTGCAGCTTTTCCATGTAACGAGTCCGACTCGAGCCGCGTGCATTAATCCCATGGGAAATGTAAACAATATAGCATCGCGAGCCAGCTTGTTGCATCAAATTGATGTTTGGCTTTTGTCTCACGAGTGAAGTTAGAACTACTACAGTTCGGCTGGTCCAGGCTAAGCACTGCAGGCTTTCGTTTTACAACAACTGAGATAAAAATATATATATATATATCATCAAACAGCAGTCTTTTGTGATCTAATCGATCCTTCATTTGCGTGAGGATGCTGTCGAAATCCACTATTCTGTTGATGCGTGACACAAGTTCCATTTTCGGGACTCCGACTCCCGACAGGTGGTCACTCAGACAGTCACCCAAGTGATTCACCCAAACATTCATTCATTAATTTGCTGTCTCGTTATAACACAAACAGCTCACCATGAACAATGACAAGCTTAATTACGTTAGTTAGCATCCAAGCTAGCGTGATAACATTAGTAGTTATTATCATCCAAGCTAGAAACTGCTAGGCTGCCTGCTTATACCTGCAATAATGTTGTCATCCTCCTGGACAGATAGACTTGTTAAATCATAATATCCACAGGTGTGTTGTGCTGGTCCTCAGTAAATGTCCCCCCGCGAAAAATAAGTTGCTATTAAAGTACTAAATGTTAGATACACTAATATAGAGGTTTCGAACGTGGCTGCTCTCAGTGCTCTGTTAATAAAATGTTCAATCAATCAATCAATCCCGCGAGTGGAGAAACAGCTGTGTAGCTACAGAGCTGCAGACGTAGGAGCCATACTCTGATTGGATTTGCAAGGCTGCCAATCATTCAACCTCCGTGTATTGGATGTCAAGGGCTGTCAATCATTAAATCCTCCATTCAATGGCAAGAGTTTAACTGCACAGACCGTGCTTAGATGACATTAATAGCCTATTTTGATTGGCTATTATTTATTATTTATTTAACAATGGGTCAACCTGTGCAGATATTCTGCACGAATAATTACTGCAGGCAATACTGTAGTGCAGGCCTGCTCAGAGCTGTCAATTTTGGCCATGTTTGAAGAAAAAAAAATTCACTGGCATTTTTTTACAGAGGAAAACATTTATAAAAAAAAAGAATAATAATTAAAAAAAGAATATATATATATATCATACCAAATCAAATCAAATTTATTTATAGGGCCCGACAACACACGTTAATGTCCCCATGGTCTTCTACAGGTACAGGTCTTCTTTAAACAAGTCAAGAAGACAACATAACAATAAGTCAAGAACAGAACAAGAACACCATAAGGTCCAAACATTTTTAGATGAATGCAAATAAATGAAAGAATGCAAGCACTCCCAGACATACCCCACGCGAAGGTAAGGAAAAACTCACTAAAACCTAACAATAGGGAAAAAAGCTCCACAGGCAGTGTGGAGGAGAGAAACCTTAGAAGGGCCATTCAAGGGGGGATCTCCCTTCTTAGATGTTGGTGATAGTAGTGTTGCAGACGGACAGTTGGTAAGCATGCACTCATGTGTGTGGTGAAACACAGATGAGTGCATGCAATAGCAACTGTACATTTAAAAAAATTAAAGATAGAGCTAATAGCGATAGCAACTGAACATTTTGAAAGATTAAAGATAGAGTTGATAGCGGATCTATTTGAGGCACAGGGGCGGCGCAAAGAGGGTCACGTCCTCCCCGTCTTAGTCACGGGACATTCAACACTCCGGTCGTTGCTCAGGGACAGCCGGAGACAGGGAGATAGGGGGTGGCGCAGAGAGGGTCGCGAACTCCCCGACATCATCGCGGGACATCCGGCACTCCGGTCACCACTACGAGACCTCCGGAGACAGGGGGGCACGCAGAGGGGGTCGCAATCTCCCGGCCTTCGTCACGGGACGTTCAACACTCCGGTCAACACTCCAGGACAGCAAGTCATAGGGAGACAGGGAGACGGGACAGGCGTTAGACAGCTCATGAGATTGTAGTAGGCGGACATAGCAATAGATACAAGTGGTAGGCATATATGTGAATGGAGTAGATATATGAAGTAAGCGTATTATGTGAATAGAATAGAAGTACTTAACCCAGCAATGAAACCGCGTTGACTGTTAATCTGTTAACAGTCTGTTAAAACTGTTAATCAGTTGACAGGACCACGGACAGACGGCGGTGAATAACTGATCCAAGGCCTCGGAGGTGCATGTAGAGCAGTCACTACAATCTTGGCCAAGACCCCGAGGCATCCATCACCTTAGTCAGCGCCAGGAGACGGGCACTCAGAGAGAAGGGGGAGGGAGGGGGGGGGAGGGAGGAGGGGGGGGGGGGAGAGTGGGGGGGGGGGAAGAGTTAGAGAGTTCCCATGTTTGTGGTGCTGAAAAGGAGCAGACATGTAGTACCCTGTAGTGCCATGTAGTACCATGTAGTACCCCGTAGTGCCATGTAGTACCCTATAGTACCCCGTAGTGCCATGTAGTACCCCGTAGTATCCTGTAGTACCCTGTAGTGCCATGTAGTACCCTGTGGTGCCCTGTGGTACCATGTAGTACCCCGTAGTGCCATGTAGTGCCATGTAGTGCCATGTAGAGCCATGTAGAGCCATGTAGTACCCTGTAGTGCCATGCAGTACCATGTAGTACTCTGTGGTACCATGTAGTACCCTGTACCCTAACTAAACTACCCTATGGTAAACTACCCAGTGGTACCATGTAGTACCCTGTACCATAACTAAACTACACAGATTAATCTAAAGGTCAGTCCCCGACCAGGTGAGATCAAGGTAGGTTGAAGGAGAGAGAGAAAAGATGAGTCTTAAGCAGGGATTTAAAAGCTTCGACAGAGCAGGCGCCCCTGATGACGGCAGGTAATTTGTTCCACAGGTAGGGAGCGCGGTAGACAAAGGCTCTGTGGCCGGCGGATTTCTTTTTAACCCTAGGGGTCGATAGAAGCCCTGCATTTTGTGAGCGCAGAGCACGAGCGGGCGAGTATCGGGAGATGAGATCGGATAGATAGAGCGGTGCAAGCCCATTTAAAATTTTGTAGGTGAGGAGTAGCACTTTAAAGTCAGAACGGGCTTGGATAGGAAGCCAATGTAGGGCGGACAAAACCGGTGTGATGTGATCAAATTTTCTAGTTCTAGTTAGTATCCGTGCAGCCGCATTTTGCACGAGTTGAAGATTTTTGATGCTTGAATTAGGTAGGCCTGAAAAAAGTGCATTACAGTAGTCCAGACGTGATGAGACAAAAGCATGAATCAGGGTTTCAGCATCAGCCAGAGTTAAAATGGGGCGTATTTTTGCGATATTACGAAGATGGAAGAATGCAATTTTGGTGACATTTTTTATATGTGCATTAAATGAGAGGGAGGAATCAAAAATGACTCAGAGGTTTTTTATGGTGGAGCTCTGGGATACATGACAGGTATCAAAGTTGAGGGAGATGTCCTGAAACAGGCCTCTGTGGTTTGGGGGGCCAACAATTAACATCTCAGTTTTATCTGCATTAAGGAGTAGAAAGTTTTGCGACATCCATTTTTTGACGGCAAGCAAGCAGGCCTCAAGGTTTTGTAGTTGGGAGGAATCATTTGGCTTAATAGGTATATATAATTGGGTGTCATCAGCGTAAAATGAAAGTTTATGCCAAATTTGCTTATGATATCGCCGAGGGGTAGCATGTAAATCGAAAAAAGCAAAGGGCCCAGGACAGAGCCTTGTGGGACACCACATTGCACTGGGAGGGTCTCAGATGTTAAATCATTATAGACCACGCAGTGTGTTCTATCAGTTAAATAGGATTTAAACCAAGCTAGTGCGAGACCCCGAATGCCAACATGATTCTCAAGCCGACCTAGAAGAATCGAGTGATCGATAGTGTCAAAGGCTGCACTGAGATCAAGCAATAAGAGCACAGAGGTGAGGTTTGAGTCAAGAGAGAGCAGTAAGTCATTTGTGACTTTGGTAACCGCCGTTTCGGTGGAGTGTAAGGCTCTAAAGCCAGATTGAAATGATTCATTAAGATTATTGTTTGATAAATGGTCAGTAAGTTGCGTTGCGACGATCCGTTCTAACACTTTGGATAGGAATGGGAGATTGGAGATAGGTCTGTAATTTTTCAAGATTAGAGGGTCGAGGTTCGGTTTTTTAAGTAGTGGTTTAATGACGGCTGATTTAAAGGCCAGGGGCACCACGCCAGTAGGCAAAGAGGTGTTGAAGATATTGAGTAGGGCAGGGCCTAGAGTTGGGAAGAGTTTTTTGATGAGAGTTGCTGGGAGAGGGTCAAACAGACAGGTTGAAGGTTTAGCCGCGCCAACCAGTTTAGAGAGGGCACTAAGTGAGACGTTTTCAAGGCAGCATAGCGTATGACTGGAATCAAAGTCGGGGAATGCCCGTCAAAGGTTGGGAGGGACTCTGATTGTTGAGTAAAGCAACAATTTCATCTCTAATGAGGTCAATTTTCTTGGTAAAAAATGTCATGAATTCGTTAGCCGAGAACGCATGGTTTAGGGCACTTGGTTGTTTCTGCGTAAGTTTTGCAACTTTGTCAAACAGAAACTTTGAGTTGTTTTTGTTTTCATTTATGAGCCTGGAAAAATAAGAGGTTTTGGCAAGTGAGAGTGCCTTTTTGTAGTTACGTAAACTATCATTCCAGGCGAGGCGGAATACTTCGAGTTTGGTCGAACGCCATTTATGTTCAAGTTTGCGACAAGCCTTTTTAAAGGAGCGCGTTTCCTCCGTAAACCAGGGAGTTAGTTTTTGCGGAGCACGTTTAATTTTAGGTTTAAGGGGAGCGACAATGTCGAGCGTGCTACGAAGGGCGGCATTAAGTTTGTCTGTAAAGAGATCAAGGGGGCCAGAGTAAGAGAGGAAGGGAGAGAGGGTGTCTGGTAGGCAGTTAACTAGAATTGGGACAGTTGAGGCGTTAATACGACGGCTCATGTAGGATTCTACACTGTCTGGGCGAGAAACCGTCAGATCAATTTGAAATTTGATGAGGTAGTGGTCTGAGAGAGCAGGAACATAGGGGGAGACGGTCAAATTTGACACAGTGAGACCGCGGGCTAGGACTAGGTCAAGGGTGTTCCCACCACTGTGAGTGGGTTGGTCAACGATTTGAATGAGACCGACAGAGTCAATGATGTCGGTAAAAGCCTTATTTAGGGGATCTAGAGTTTTATTGGAATGAATGTTAAAATCACCAACAATTAAAATGTTATCTGAGCGCATAACAAGCTCAGAGATGAAAGTTGAAAATTCATCTAGGAAGAGGGTGTAAGGGCCTATATATATATATATATATATATAGGTATATGTAAATTAATAATAATTATGAATTATGAGTGAATTTGTATTTCACGTGTTGTCATAGAGAAACCTCCACTGATTAGTACACATACATGGTAAATGGTAAATGGCTGCTTTTTTATATAGCGCTTTTATCCAAAGCGCTTCACAATTTGTTACTCACATTTTACCCATTCACTCACATATTCACACACCGACAACGGAGGCAACCATGCAAGGTGCCAACCTGCTCATCGGGAACAATTAGGGGTTAAGTGTCTTGCTTGTCTCGCTGCCCGGGAGAAGCGGGAATCGAACCGGGAACCTCCGGATTGCCAGGCAACTGCTCTACCTCCTGAGCCACTGTCGCCCCAGTGGCTCGGGAGGTAGACGTCATCCAGTATAGTACAGATACAACTTGCACTGCCTTGAATAAAAAATAGTAAGGCAGATGACATCCCAGAACCATCAACAACCATCATCGATGGAATGAGCTTGGTGCAAAAGATGAAAGAGAATGACAAGACATTTGCACAACTGGCAGAATCAATCCTAGCCAATGCCCTGCATGAAGGAGGGAAGAGTGAACGCATTGATGTTATCTTTGATGTTTACAAGGACATGTCAATCAAGAATTTAGAAAGGGTCAACAGAGGTGCAGATGCAGGGATCCAGTTAAAAAATATTGTTTCTGGCCACAACATCCATCAGTGGAGTAAACTGCTCTGCAGCGCTGCCAGCAATGTGTACCAAAGATGTGGCACACAGAACAGGACAAGATACTTGGACATTACTAAACTATGCCAATCACTTGGTGATAGTGTTGCTGGTGCCTTGATTGGCATGCACGCATTCACTGGCTGTGATACTGTCAGCGCGTTTGCAGGGCATGGGAAAGTGGCCACCTTCAAACAGTTGAAGTCAGACAGAACACACCTTCCGTGAGCTCGGCCGTACTTGGGATGTCTCAGATTAACTCTTCCAGAAGCTGCAGGAAATCACATGCCGCATGTATGTAATATGTTTCTGACAACATCTTAAGCGAGAAATAGTATACTGGATGTTGACAGTCAGCTATGGGGCGACAATAATATGTTCATGAGGCATGGTTTCTATCTTTAGCCATTAAACGGCGTGGTTAATTTCACATTGGTACACAGCAGTACATGAGACATCCTTCTCTTATGAGAGCGAAGGTGGAAGAGACAGAGGGGGAGTCGACATCTCCTTTTATACCTCTATACCTGGCGGCAGCATTAGCAGCTCCGCCTAGAGCGCCCTCTTGTGGAAACAGTTAGACACAGTTAGACAGTTACTTGCAATCATACATAACCTCTAACTTTAACACTCCCACTTATGGTTGTCTAGTACACTGTGCAACTCCTTCAAAAACAATTTACAAAGAAAATAATACAGTTCAGAGCATCAAAAAGGATATGGCAGTCAATACTACATAACAGTCAATATTTACACACCAAACATGACCTCTGCAAATCTTCTCAATTTCAGTTTGGAAACAGGTTTCGTCATAGCGTCTGCTACCATGTCGTCTGTTGGACAATAAATCAGTGTCATTCTTTCTTCTCTGATGACAGATCTGATGAAATGATATTTTATATCGACATGTTTACATCTCTGTCGGCACACAGGGTTTCTAGCAATTGCAATGGTTCCCTGGTTGTCTTCATAAACAACAGTTTTCCTATATACATAGGTATCCATTCCTTCGAGCAGTTGTTCTAGATAAATACATTCCTGTATTGTCATAGCTAGAACCATGTATTCGGCTTCACAAGTTGATAGTGCCACTGTGGGCTGCTTCTTTGTTTTCCATGAAACCAGTGAGCTGGTTGTGTTCAAACTCACACAATACCCTGTGGTACTTCTTCTGTCTGTGGTGTCTGCTGCCCAGTCTGCATCACTGTAGGCTTTAAGCCCTAAGCCCTCGCTGCTCTTTCTGAAACAAAGCTGTTTATCTGCTGTACCTTTGAGATAACGAAAAACATGTTTTGCTGTAATCCAGTGCTCCTCTGTGGGGTCAGCAAAATGCTGTGACAATTTACTCACTACAAAACATAGGTCAGGGCGAGTACATGTTGTCAAATAAATGAGGCTACCTACAGCTTCTCTGTAAATTTTTACATCTGTCAATCTCTGAGCATCCTCTTGGTAGTCTAGTTTTTGATCACATGGTGTTTCCCTTGTTCTACATTCTTGCATGTCAAAACGTTTCAGGATCTTTTCCACATATCTCTTCTGGGATATTTTTACACAACTGGCAGACTGTTCGAAGTCCATGCCTAGAAAATGCTTTAACCTTCCAAGGTCTTTCATTTTGAATCTGGTAAATCATCCACTGTATTTAAACATGGAATCCACTTCTGTATTTAAACATGGAATCTACTCCGGTATTTAAACATCCGTATTTAAACATGTAATCCACTCCGGTATTTAAACCTGGAATCTACTCCTTCTGTATTTAAACCTGGAATCTACTCCTTCTGTATTTAAACATGGAGTATCCTCCTTCTGCATTTAAGCATGTAGCCACCCTCCTTCCGTATTTTTAAACATGGAGTACCCTCCTTCAGTATTTAAAAATGTTGCTACAAACCTGGCTTTGTACTTGTCGTGGCCTTCAATACCCTCCTTGATTGAGTACACCCATTTCCCTCCCACTGTCTGTCTGCCCTCTGGTAACTTGGTTAGAGTAAAGGTGTGGTTATCCTCTAGGGACCTCATCTCCTCATCCATTGCTCTCTCCCATTTACTTGATTCAGGGGACACTATGGCCTCTTTAAAGGTCTGAGGTACTCCACTTACTACTCTGTAGCAGTAATCAATGCTGGTAAGTGTACTGTCATCCTCGTCACTTTCTCTCCGGGCATAGTCTGTCAGATACTTTGGGGGTTTGTGTTCCTGTGAGGGATACCTCCCACTGCTTGGGGCACATGACGTCACCCTCGGGTGCTCCTCGTCATCGTCCTCTGGGGGTTGCTGACTGTCTGTCTGCACGACCGTGCTAAGTACACTAGGCTGGGGTGTCTCTGTTTCTTCACACCTTACTCTGGAGTCCAGCTCTGGCTCCTCTGTCTGTGTCTCGTTCTCACATGTTGTCTTTGTGACAAATTTGCCTAGCCTGTGTTTCTGCACTTTCCCTTTACCGGGATAATAGACTAGGAAAGCGGGGCTTCCTTTGTCGTGCCCTACAAAGAGTAATTTTTCACATCTGGACTCGAGCTTTCCTCTGTCCTGCTGGTAAGCATAACACACTGATCCAAATTGGTGCAATCTAGCTAGATTACACTTCTTTCCTGTCAGTGCTGTATACGGGGTGGTGCCCGTGTGCTTATTAAAGCACCTGTTTCTGGTGTAAGCGGCTTCTTGCACCGCATAATGCCATAGGCTCTTAGGTAGGTTACCAGCTATTAGCTTACACCTAGCCATTTCGAAAAGAGTACATCCTTCCCTTTCTGCCACTCCGTTCTGGTGTGGGGAGTATGGACAGGACGTCTCGTGTCTTATCTTGTTCCTTCTCAACAGTGATTGGAACTCTCTATTTGTGAACTCGGTTCCGTTGTCGGACCTCAAGCATCTTATGTTACCATAAGGGGCTACGTCTGCCAGGAATTTCTCCGTGGCCTGGTGTATGTCATTTTTTGCTTTGAGAAAGTAAACAAACACTGCCCCTGTACACACATCTGTAAAAGACTGTACATATCTAAAGCCTCCTATGGACTCATTGCTTACTGGACCGGCTAGATCTGTGTTAACTCGCGCAAGTGGTACCTTTACTTTTTCTGTGGGATTTCTGTTTCTCGATTGAGTGAACTTCCCCTTTATGCACAGTACACATTCTTTGTCAGGTCTACGCTTTTCACCTTCAATGTGCATGCCTTCTGTCACTGCTTGCAGTTTCAGTAAATCCTCGTAATTACAATGACCCATAATCTCATGCCATGTCTGAATATCGTGACTGACAGTCACATTACACATATCATTATTATTACACTTGTCGTTGTCATTACACTCTGTTTGTAGATAATACATTCTCTTGTACACCTTTATGTTAAATTGCGTACCGTCAGGCTCTACAAGAACATTTTTACCTTCATTGAATAACACTTTGGCACCGTTCGCAGTAGCAGATATTACAGAGAATAGTTCTTGTGGGAACAAGGGTACGTAGAGAACGTTCTTTAACGTCACTGTACACCGGCGCCCCTCACTGTCTATGAGGCATACCTGTGCGTCTCCTCTCTCTTGCACCAACCCGTAGGTGCGCTTCCCGTCTGCCAGCTCCATGCTGTGTCTCTCCGGGTCGAAGGTGTTGTCAAAGTTCTTGAATCGACTCCTGTCGTTGATTACGTGGGACGACGCACCTGTATCCACGATTAGTCCCTTCCTTTCGGCCTGCTGCAGCTGCGTTGGCCGGGTGACGTACGCTGTCTGCGCCCCGAAGATGAAGTCCTCTTGTCCCGCTACTCTCCGGGCGTCGTCTCGATTCGTCTCACGTCCACCGTCGCCGCCATCTTGTCCACTGCCGCCATCTTGTCCATACGCGTACCGCGCGCTCTGGTTGCGTTTCTTCCTGCACACTTTGTCTGTGTGCCCCGTGGATTTGCAGAAGCTACACCAAACAGTCTTTGTGCAGTTATCTTTCCGATGGCCTTTTTCTCCGCATCGCCAACACGCCAGCTCCGTCGTGGGCCTGGTTTTCTCTCTGGGTGTGTACCCCTGCGGGTGTAGTGTTCTCTCGCCCGGGCCTTCAGCACCCTCTCTCCCGCCTCCTTGGCGACTGGGTGTGTGCCCCTGCGGGTGTAGTGCTCTCCCAACACCCTCAGGCCCTCTCTGCCTCCGTCCGCAGCGTCGCGGAATACCAGCCCCAAGCTCCTGTCGTCCAGCAGTGGCGCCAGCCCGCAGCACGCGTCGGCGTTCCGCTCAACACCCTGGGCCTGCGCTTCCGCCGCCAGTGGTCCCGTGGGGGCCATCAAGATCGCTATCTCCAGCCCCACTCCGTGCATGCAGCACAATATGCGCTCTTCCCAGAGCTCATAGTCCTCGGCTCTTCCATTGAACGAGGGCCATTTGCTCTTTCTTTTTGTCGCCATCCTCTTGTTGATGGTAGGCGTAGCTTTAGTTCTTGTTGGCCCGGTGCTAACCTAGCCTATACTTCAGCTAAACTTGCTACCCTTTATTATTTCGCCCCTGCGTGATCTGGGCCCATAACCTGTTGACAGAGTCAGCTATGGGGCGACAATAATATGTTCATGAGGCATGGTTTCTATCTTTAGCCATTAAACAGCGTGGTTTATTTCACATTGGTACACAGCATTACATGAGACATCCTTCTCTTATGAGAGCGAAGGTGGAAGAGACAGAGGGGGAGTCGACATCTCCTTTTATACCTCTATACCTGGCGGCAGCATTAGCAGCTCCGCCTATAGCGCCCTCTTGTGGAAACAGTTAGACACAGTTAGACATTTACTTGCAATCATACATAACCTCTAACTTTAACACTGGATCTTAATTTATATTTGATCTGCAATGCCTAGTTTGACAGTTTGATCTGAATCTCGTGAGCCAGGGATGCCTGCAGTTCCAGAGTGTGGCGTGGGGAGGATACGTTGGTCTCTGGTGATTTGTTGGGGGAAATTGAATCCCCCTCCCCCACGGAAATCAGTTCGATGTCAGACTCAAGATGGAAATGGAGTGTAATGAGTTGACAATTCTCTCTGATATCAGGGAAGAGAATATATAGATGGTGATAATGAGATTCTTCACACTTGCTAACGCAGTAAGCAGAAACAGAGCATAACTGCTGTGGGTTTCACTGGTGTGTCATCATTTCCCCATCTAACTTATCTTTTGTAAGTTATCAGAGAAAGCGTTATCATCCGTATTATGTTGATGTGGTACCATTATATCAAAGTGTGCCCTATATCCGAATAACCATTTTCATCTAACCGTGAAAAACGTCACCAATAGCTATATCACACCACTTCATTACTTTGGGGTAATTTTCACAGGAATAAATCAAATAAAAAAGTACGTACACATAATTCGATGGGGTTCTGTGAAACTTTGAAATTGAATTTCAATTACCTTCAAAGTAAAATAATCTTTTGACAGAATTACCTTAATGTGATTTTCTTGAGTGTCTTTGTTCAGAAAATATGGACATCTATTCTTAGGAGTTAATTGCTTTTTGAGGGAGAGTCCCGTCGCACTGCAATATGAAACGGGCATGTATCTTTATATCTGGGCCCACGTTAGCTCTCAGACTTAAAATACCACAACATTAATGGCAACTGCATTTGATCAAATTAAGAGCTTCTCTAAAGCAAGCTAGGGCGTTAGAGTGGGAATGCTACTGCTACATAGCAGCTGAGGAGTGGCACCAGATTTGACTATTCTTTTATGCTCCTATTGTCTTTTTTTCTTCATTTAATTGGATTTCTAGTCCCTTTGAAAATCATGTGCGAGCTCCCCGGGAAGCCATTTCAATAGTGGTTGTACGTGTTAAAGTAGTTCTTTAATTCAATTTCCGTTTCGTATAAGAGGCCCTGATATGCTCTTTTAAAGTCAGGGTGAATAGGCTACCTACAGTACAAGAAAAGATAAGTAGTGCACCATCTCCCCATGCCTTCCTGCACTGTGTTTAAAGGAACATGCCAACATTTTGGGAAATTGTGTGTGGGGGGGGGGCGCAGTTTCACTGACGGTGATCTCCATAACCATAAGTAAACACTGTGACTGAGCTCCGAGCAGAAAAGCTATGGACAACAACACAGCATTAGCGTTGGCAGCAGCTATCGATCGTATTGGAGAATTCTGTGTTCACGGCGAAGAGGACAGACGAGAATTAGGCCAATTTTGTCTCAGTCAGTCTCAATGAAGACTGCCGGCGAGCGAGAGTAAATGCGATGTTGCCTAGCTAACCCACACTGTCCGCCTCAATTCATTGTGCTAAGCTAGGGTAAGAAGCAGCCAGGCCCATATAGCTTTCTACAGAACGAGTGATTGATTGATTCATTGACAGAACAATGAATGAATCACGCTAGAAATAAACGCCTGTGTGTGTGTGTGTGTGTGTGTGTGTGTGTGTGTGTGTGTGTTTGTGTGTGCAGGCACGTGCACACATAGAGCCCAAGGGGTGCTTGAGCACATGCCTTTTTGAGCCTAAAAAAAAGTGCCATTTTTGAAAAAAATAAAAATATAAAAAAGTTTTTTTTTTTTCGTTACGCATAGACTGCCCTTCCAACTGAAAATGTCAGGATAGAATCAAAATATTAGGTTAAGAGAGAGCTTAACCTAATAGCTGAAATATATAGCCTAGCTATAGTTGGTCTGATATATATTAGAGAAATAGTAAAGTAATATTCTCCAACGAACAACGAAAAAGACGTCACTCGCCACTTAAATAAATCAAAAGCGTGTATTTAACAACCTCAAAAACTTTCGAAACACGCTTTATATTAACTTAATAAATAAACAAAAACGAAAAATCTACTTATGTCAACGAAAATGTCTAGTAGGCCTAACTAAATAATATCTCTGTTACACGCATAGCCGAATCTGTCAGACGGCACTGGAGTAGATATACAGTACTGTTAAATCCAGAACACACACACACATACACAATTACACAATTACACATGTTGCACCATCTATCTACACCCTCACACAACTCTGTTGCTTTTTCGGGAGTAGCGGGGAACATACAACCTTTTTTTAGTCGCGACGTGTACGTTTGAGAACACTACCGTAATGACAGAGAAATGAAGCAAGCTCACATGGTCGGCCCTCCCACAACTCGGTAGCTTTTTCGGGAGCGGGTAGCGGGAGCGGGGAATATAGAACCCGGGGAACATAGGACCCTTTTTAACGCATGCAGGGAACATAGAACCCGGGGAACATAGGACCCGGGGAACATAGACATGCTCCCGCTAGGCTAACGTGCAGCCAAGCTAGGCTAACGTGATAAAGCCCTACATCTATGCCCAACAGAGAGTATAACTCTGTTATTATGACTCTGCCAGACAATATCAAAGAGTTCTGTGATGAAAAGCCCAAGACATCACCTGCTATACTATATATATATATCTGTACATATCCCTTACCTACCCTTACTAGTTACTATATCTGTACATATCCCTTACCTACTCTTACTAGTTACTATATCTATATCAGTATATCCCTTACCTATACTCTTACTAGTTACTATATCTATATCTGTACATATCCCTTACCTACTCTTACTAGTTACTATATCTGGAATGATTCATATTCCACTTTTATAAAACATTCTCTTACTTACACACTCGCCCACATTGCACAAATGTGGAAAATACTCCCCCACCCCAGTTGTGCTTTGTGACTAAATAAAGTCTCCCCTTTTTCCAAGTCACATTTTACAATCAATTTTATTCTAACTACTCTTTCAAAAGGAAAAAACAAGATATTGTATATGTGAAAAACAGGGCAAAGAGGAGAGACATGGAAAGAGAACAGAGAGAGAGAGAGAGAGAGAGAGAGAGAGAGAGAGAGAGAGAGAGAGAGAGAGAGAGAGAGAGAGAGAGAGAGAGAGAGAGAGAGAGAGAGAACAACAACACAGGAGAGAGTCTAAGGGTTTTGTAAATATATACTGCGATATATACTGCGTCTCCAGCCAAGCAGACCATACCATACCATGCCGCATCCCAGGAGTCTCTTCTGCAGCCATCTGTGAACGGAGCACAGCGACTCAACCGGGAGTTGGAGACCTTTGGAAAAGCTGAATCAAATCAGCCCTATACCAGCTGCAAGAGGATACGGATGGCATGGGAGGGTAAACGAGAGAAAGAAAGAAAGAAAGAAAGAAAGAAAGAAAGAAAGAAAGAAAGAAAGAAAGAAAGAAAGAAAGAAAGAAAGAAAGAAAGAAAGAAAGAAAGAAAGAAAGATTAGGCTTATGTTAACGCTATACAATACAATGTGTTGTCAAATACCACACTTTCCCCCCAAAAGATACAAAAATGTATCCACTGAACTGATCATCCACAGTACTGTACAGGTCGACCTGTAACCCTGCCCTCCAGTCATGAATATTTAGGGACATACCATGTAGGTTTATTATAATACTGTGCAGTCTGAAGTAGACCTCATGTCAACCTTGCTCGCTTTGCCACCTAGCGTCCCTCAACTGGAAATCTTGTCAGTCGTCATCTGAGCCCTTAGTATTAGATACAGCAATGGCTAAAGTCTTTACCATGATCAGCGCCATTGATCTTTGACCGATTTGAGAACAATTCCGCTGTGCAGATCTCTGGCTGACTGTTAACCTGTCCACCATGTTTGAGCCAAATCAGATAAGAAATGTGCAAGTTACGGGTAGACACACACACACACGTTATTATTAGTGTCAAGAGTATTAATATAGATAGGATTCTTTACATTGGGCGTTACTCATCATTTGTGATAGACAGACAGAAGTAAACAGTTATCTACTTACATTTTGAAAGGCACATTGTCTACATGGGAGTTTAAATTTGCCATGATTGTTTGGGTTGTGGAGTAGGTCAGTGAAGCCACGCCTCTTATTGTAATTAAAAAAGTATAAATCTGCTTCCTGAAAGTAACAAGCATATTCAATAAAACCCAAAAGACAGTAGACATCCGGCCATTTTAAGGGCACTGAAGCCTACTGAAAACACTGCACTTCGGGGGGGTTTCAGACATGGTATTTGTTAGGCAGAACAATGACAGATGAGAGGAAATCCTGCACATTGAAGACTAATGTTACTTTACAAAGGAAACAAGTGAGTCACTTAATAACTCTCTAAAGTCGACGGGGGTTTTTGAACCCGTCGGCGGAGAACAAAATAATTAGAATGTCTTCTAAATGCTCAAAAAGTACATATTTTCAGAAATCGATAAAAATAGAAAAATTACAATTTCTAGTGCTTTGACATGTAATGTATACGTCTCCTTACTTGCTAAACGTAATACGACTTGTAAATACGTTTAATTCTTGCTAGATGGTATGATTGTAATTATCTCCGTTTGCGAGGAGAACTACAGCGCGTCACGAAACGCACATACATGGACGCGCGCACACACACAATAGCGTTGTGTGCGCTGTGAATAGGTGTTACACCACCGCAGAGGCGTGAGACTGGTATCAGAGCCTACCCCCCCATCCAAATTCTAAACAACAGATTGGCTTTTCATAATATGTATGAATTATCTCTTGCAATAATATCCACGGGACTCGACTTTTTGCAGTCGTTTCTCCTGCGTGAGGAGTCTGAGGACATTCGCGGACATTCTCTCAGATAAAGAAAAAAAAAAGCTTACATACACACACACACTCTCGCTCTCTCTCTCTCAATTCAAATGGGCTTTATTTAACATTAACTACTGTATGGCAGAGTGCGTCTGTGTATACAAGGTATGAATGATCTCTCGCAGTTCATTCAAGCGGGCTACGTGAACTACATCAGCCACTGGCTGCTGTGTGACGAGTTTGCTCACCCGCGCTGTCTAAACACGGACCGCTTTAGTTGACAAGCTTACATAAATTTCGGTTCATTTCATAATAGCAGTGTGGACCACTGGGCCCCGTTCCCCGTACCTGGATAACTGAGTTAGCCGGATAACTTTCAGTGAAGTCTGACTTAAGCCGGACTTTCCGGCTCCCCGTACCTGGATTTTCCAAATCACCATGACAACAGATCCAAAAGTTTGAGCCTGGTCGAAAGCAGGGTTTAAGTTCAAGTTAGCCGGATCAACCATCGCCACG
The DNA here is from genome assembly GCF_963971535.1 of Notolepis coatsorum. NCBI lineage: Eukaryota > Metazoa > Chordata > Actinopteri > Aulopiformes > Paralepididae > Notolepis > Notolepis coatsorum. Next base: position 138,717,637 of record NC_140165.1, on the reverse strand, counting down.
CCCCCGCAAAGAAGTGACAGCCCGTTTCCTGAAATTATTCCCACAGTCTACGATCTGCATTATACCATTCTGAATTACGTTTTTGTGCTCCATTCTTCCAGAGGGGGCTTTTGAAATGTAAAATAGACCCAAAATGCTGATACTAAATTCACTTTGTCCTAAATAATGCACGTTATATATACCGTGGCGCTCGCTCGGTGCGATGTACACATTATGACTTTGTGGTTATTTTAATTGTAACTGGGATTAAGATGTCTGATGAGATGCGCTGTTTGACGGATTTGAGAAATTGAATGAGCCGTTGACGTCACATTAATGAATGAGGATAAAGAAATAAAACTTCATTCAAAATAAAGAATATTCTAAACACGGGTCTCTCGTTCATTAATGTATAAACAATGAATTTATCCCATCTGGCACAGTGGCGCAGCGGTAGTGCTCAACCCTGCCAACCCAGCGACCGGTGTTCGAAACCCTGTGTTTCCAATATAATTTTTTTGAATATAATATTAATGATTATACGCCAAAGTAGCCTGGTTTTAAGTTAAAATATTATAAATCTACATGCATTGAGGATGTCATTCTTTATATAGCTCTCAACGTGCACCAAATTGAATTATTCCTATATTGCAAAAAAAAGGAAAAGACTAGGGTTTCGAACCCCGGTCGTCTGCGTGAAAGTCAAAAGAACAACCCGTTAGACCACAGTGGAGATAATTAAAAGATCGACCACACATCAATCAATGGGTAAGAGAGCCATATCGTAATTCTGTATAACAGTTTAACTAATTATTTTCGCTAGCAAGATCTCATTTGATTATTCAATCCAGCAGGCAAGTTTAAAGAAATATAATCTGATTGATTGAGGTAATGAGGGACTTAAAATTTGCCTAGATAACGCATTTAACTTGTCGGCGAGGCGATTGAGCCGTATTGCAATCTGTCAATAAAGTTTTAAATCAATTAATCAATCAATGCCGTTAGAGAATCAGGATCTCTGCCATCGATACGTGCTGGCTTTTCAACTGAAGCGGCCGCGCGCATTTAGCCTGGGTCTCAAGTCTGAATCGAGTTAACGAGACTGAATCCACCTTCGAGGAACAGGAAAATCCCGGCTTCAAACATCGGGTTAACTGAATCTGGATAATGACATCTTGATCGACTTAGTTGAACCAGGTACGGGGAACGGGGCCCAGCTCTGTAACCAGCTCTGTAACAACGCATCTCGCTAGTTGACAGCTTACGCATGATGTAAAAATTGCAACGTTTCAACTAAGTAGGCTCTCTCTCTCTCTCTCTCTCTCTCTCTCTCTCTCTCTCTCTCTCTCTCTCTCTCTCTCTCTCTCTCCCTCCCTCCCTCCCTCCCTCCCTCTCTCTCTCTCTCTCTCTCTCTCTCTCTGTCTGTCTGTCTGTCTGTCTGTCTGTCTGTCTGTCTGTCTGTCTGTCTGTCTGTCTGTCTGTCTGTCTGTCTGTCTGTCTGTCTGTCTGTCTGTCTGTCTGTCTGTCTGTCTGCCTGTCTGTCTGTCTGTCTGTCTGTCTGTCTGTCTGTCTGTCTGTCTGTCTGTCTGTCTGTCTGTCTGTCTGTCTGAGAACCCAGGTCGCTTTCTAACCTATACTAAAGACATGCCTGTGAAGTGTCATCAATCACTATGGCAAGCGCACATCCGTGGACATGTACACACACACACACACACACACACACACACACACACACACACACACACACACACAAAAAGCGTACATACACACACACACACACTCTCGCTCTCTCTCTCAATTCAAATGGGCTTTATTTACTGTAACATTAACTACTGTATGGCAGAGTACACAAGAAAGAAAATCAGTACATTACAGAAGGAATTTCTTGTACAGTCTTCTTGTACAGTGGGTGACAATATTGTCACAAGGAAAGATGAAATTACATACCTAGGTTTCATCCTAGAGGCAAATCTTTCCTGTGACAAAATGGAATCCAATGTAATAAAAAAAAGTAGAGAGGTGAATACATACCTGTTTTCCAGTTGGAATGTTCTTATTATGATGCCACTGTGAAGCAGCTTAGATTAGACTCTCTGCCCAGCATCCCTCATAGTCAGGCCATGGTTGATAACATGGTCCACCAAAGTTGCTCTTATATCATATACATATGCCCCCCCCCCCATAACTTTTGTTTGGTACATTTTAAAGTTAAATGTACCTATAGGTTTTAGGCATGGTCATATAATATGCTATCTAGCTGTCAGTTTTGCATGATGATGCAGAATCAAATCAAATCAAATTTATTTGTAAGGCCCGACAACACACGTTAATGTCTCCATGGGCCGGACACGTCTTCTTTAACACTTTGAGGACCGTTCGTCGCCGTCTAATATGGTGCTGGAGGACAGAGGTTTGTCAACAAACCGAAGCCCTCGAAGGCTTATGGCGGCACACAATGTGATATTTCTCTGAATCCATCCATGTGGTACTGATACAATAGTGCATATTCAGAGAGAGATATAGGGAGAGGGAGAGAGAGCAAGACACACACACACTAGTGTGCTCTCTCTCTCTCTCTCTCTCTCTCTCTCTCTCTCTCTCTCTCTCTCTCTCTCTCTCTCTCTCTCTCTCTCTCTCTCTCTCTCTCTCTCTCAATTCAAATGACAAGTGCTCTCTCTCTCTCTCTCTCTCTCTCTCTCTCTCTCATCATATTGAATTTTCAATTGCAAATCTATCACTTATAGTGAAATACCAGAGCCGATGACCCACCTGGTCTTCCAGCAGACGTAGCTGAGCTGTGTGGCGTCACAGTTGTACAGGTGCCAGTGGACAACCTACCCACGGCACCAGTGGACAATCTACCCACTGCACCAGTGGACCATCTACCCATGGCACCAGTGGACACTCTCTACCCATGGCACCAGTGGACCGTCTACCCACGTACATGTAGATTTTGCCTAAATTCATTGTGGTCGCTCTCTGCCAAATATCATATGAGGCACCTTGTATTATTATTGTAATCCAAAAGTGATATATAGGGTTGTTCATTGTACAATACAATTTATACAGTGATACTATTCCAGTTGTGTTTTTTTCATTTTTTTAGTGATACACACAATGACCTCTGAGAATACTTCTGTGTGTGTGTAACCAAATGCATACCTACATGTATGACCTATATCTATCTACTACTTTTGGATATGAGCATTTTTTCAATAAGTATGGATGCCTGAACACAGAATGACACCAGTATCACTGACTACCACGGCAAGCCTATAGACACTTATTCTATTTAATAATAATAATAATAATAATAATAATAATAATAATAATAATAATAATAATAATAATAATAATAATAATAATAATAATAATAATAATAATAATAATAATAATAATAATAATAATAATAATAATAATAATAATAATAATAATAATAATAATAATTTCTTTCTTTCTTTCTTTCTTTCTTTCTTTCTTTCTTTCTTTCTTTCTTTCTTTCTTTCTTTCTTTCTTTCTTTCTTTCTTTCTTTCTTTCTTTCTTTCTTTCTTTCTCTCTCTCTCTCTCTCTCTCTCTCTCTCTCTCTCTCTCTCTCTCTCTCTCTCTCTCTCTCTCTCTCTCTCTCTCTCTCTCTCTCAAAATGTAACTCTGAAGACAAAATGGTACACACTTGCATATATATATATATATATATATAAAATACTGCAGTCTTTGATTTTCACTGTTTTTATTAGGCACGTTTTCACAACAACCAAAAAAGCAAATAGGCCTACTCAATATCGTACATTGCAGTACTGTGTTCAGATAAAGCTAAAGAAAATTTAAAAATACACTATACTGTAAACACAGAAAATCATGGCAATTGTGCATATGTTGGGTATTGTATGGACCTAGTTTTGCATGATGATGCAGAAGCCCTCGAAGGGATTATGGTGGCACACAATGTGATATTTCTCTGAATCCATCCATGTGGTACTGATACAATAGTGCATATTCAGAGAGAGATGTAGGGAGAGGGAGAGAGAGCAAGACACACACACACACACACACACACACATTTGCAATATTTACTGTGTATATAGTTCAGTAGCTGTAACAGAATAATTGTATTAATTAACTATTATTCAATAGCGTTTAAATTATAATGAATTAAATAATTGTATAAAGAATTTTCCATGTCCTGTCATCTAATAATATATTCCATTACCTTTCCTATCTGTATCAAAGTCAAAATGTTGGTATTGTGTTGGTATAATAATTATGCTATCTAGCTTGTGTGTCACTCTAGGGCTAGGCCTCCTGCTGGGTCCATTCATTGGAATAACAAAGGAACGACTGGGCCTTTGCTCCAGGTGTGAATTGTTCTAGTGACATTGATCACATTGAATTCTGGGAGTGTAGTTCTTTCATCAGATACTGTAGCTGAATGAACTTGGATCCTTTCCAAGTCCTATCCTGGAATGTAGTTAGGATTTTACCAGAATGTTTGATAGGACATTGATTGAAAACTATCGACTCAAATTTGACAATTGATGGCTTATTTTGAAGGTATGAATCTGTAATTTTACATTATGTAACAAAAAAAAGGGAATATTCTGAGGAGGAGAAGCTCTTCAGCTTAGACCCCTAAGGGATAACTATGAGTACTGCAGACCGGATAGAACTGTCATGGGGAGATAACATTTTTCTTCTTTTGTACACACTGCAGTAACTGAAAACTACAATTCACTGTAGCTACCTGGTAACTACAATTCCCTATACGTGACGTCACACATACCAGGGGATGCACAGGTGTTTTGCATATGACTAATTTGCATACAACTTTGAAGTTTGGAGGTAGCATTATTTTATTTTATGTATTTATTTATCTTTTACTTTTCATCACATCTGCTATAGTGGCTTATTATGTTATCAGTCAAAACTCAGGCAACAAAGATTCAAGTCAAGTCAAGAGTTTTATTTGTCACGGCATACAAGTATACAATGAAATGCGGGGGGTCTTGACCCGCAACGATTGTGCATAATACAATAATAATAATATAATAAGAATCCAATAGAATCCAATAGATTTACCTGTGAGTGAGTGAGCGAACAATTTATTGTGCGAGTAAGTGAGGGAATAACTGACAACTGCAATGTCTTCTACAGCCTAGGGACAAAGAGCTCCTCTTGAACCCTCCTTGAACCATGTGTGTCTGTGTTGTTGATATATGTATTGTGCGCCATGCTGGGAATGACTGCATTAGTGTACACTGTATCCTATAAGGTTGGGTGGTCCTCTTTGGCAGAGACATGGAAGTTGCATTGGAATCTGTTTCTTTATAAAGCCATAATTAGGGACTGTCCAAATGATATTACTTCAAGTTCAAGTTCAAGTTTGTTTATTATTTGTCACAACAAAATACAGAATACTTTATAATGAAATGCTTGTTTCTGTATGAGCCCCTGAGAGTGTGCTACATACAGTAAAAATAAAGTAAGTAATTCTAATTCTCATTTTGGCGCATTCTTCCAATTCTCATCTCACAATATTGTCCTCGAATTGAGTCATCTGAAACTTAGCATACTTTTGACGTCAAACTATTCTCATCTGCATATTAACGCCCGCCCCCTCTATGTTTGTTGACAGCCACCGTAGGTGCACACACGCAACCATTATTTATTGCAGTATGCAAGCAAATGCATGGAATTGAAGTTTAACAGTGAGTTAGCATTGGGTTAGCATTTAAAAACGTTATGAGCAAAACAGGCAAGATATGTTGTGCTGTTCCTGACTGCCAAGCAGCGAATGTATCCTTGCATTCATTTCCTGATGATGTCGTGATCTGTCATCAATGGGCCAAGTTTGTGAGCTATGGCGATTGTGACTTGTGGAGACTATTAGAAGAGGACAAAACAATCACACTTATGGATGATAACGTGCATTTTCACCAGACTACATTGGACTCAGCACTTCTGGTAAATCATAAGGTCACCTACAAAATTTTAAATGGGCTTGCACCGCTCTATCTATCCAATCTCATCTCCCAATACTCGCCCGCTCATGCTCTGCGCTCACAAAATGCGGGGCTTCTATCGATTCCTAGGGTTAAAAAGAAATCCGCCGGCGACAGAGCCTTTGTCTACCGCGCTCCCTACCTGTGGAACAAATGACCTGCCGTCGTTAGGGCCGCCTGCTCTGTCGACGCTTTTAAATCCCTGCTTAAGACCCATCTTTTCTCTCTCTCCTTCAACCTACCCTGATCTCACCTGGTCGGGGACTGACTTTAGATTAATCTGTCTAGTTTAGTTAGGATGTCTATTTTCTCCCATGTCTGCTTTTCTGCAGACATGGGAGAACCTTTTAACCTCTGTCTCTGTCTCAACCGGTCCCATAGAACAGCTTCATACCGCCTTCTGTCTGGCCTGCAGTGCTGAACCTTCTGAGTGACTCCTCCTGCCCCCACGGGGCATACGGCCCTGAGCTATTGTCTTGTATCTCATCCTGTATCCATATGCTTGCATTAGTTATATCTATTACTCTATTTCACAAATTTTGATTCTCAATACCGTGACGTCACAGACTGCTATTACACTGACACGGAGTTGATTGTAGTGCACAGCACGTGCCAGCAGAGGGTTACGTGGCCATCGTTCTGTGAGCTAGCGTCGGTACCAGGGGCGGATTTAGGATTGTAGGAGATCCGGGGCTTAGCCCAAATAGGTGCCCCCTTTTTTTTTTCTTTTTTTCTTTTTTCTTTTTTTTTTTGGCAGGCAAGGGGTGGTTTGTAGGGGGTCAGGCACGACCCCCTCCATGGCAGTTTTTTTTTTCATATGATCAAAAAGTGGTGGAGCAAGAGCATACCTTTGCTCCCCCAAGTTCAATAGTGGGAGAGCAGAGATGCTCCGAATGCTCTTATGGCCAGGTGTCTATGATTCACTGATACAAAGTAAAATAGTGCAGTGCAATAAAATAGTTAGTAAAATAGAATAAAATAATGCAATAGTGCATTGCAATAAAATAGTTATCATCGTATTCTTTCGGGAGGCCGGTAAGGAGTGCATTACAGTAGTCGAGTTGGCTTGAGATAAAGGCATGGATCTGGTTTTCAGCGTCCTTTTGATTTATAAATGGCCGTACTTTAGCTATGTTTCTAAGGTGGAAGAATTAAGTTTTTGTCAACTTGTTGATTGTGATTTAAAGCTTAGGTCTGAGTCTACCATAACACCAAGACTTAACTCACTCAAATACAGTTAGCAGGTGGATAGACCACAGATGGAAATTAGCTTCTGCTAAATCTGGTGCAAACATATTTTCATGTAACAATGATGAATTGTCAAAAAAAAAAAAAAAAAAATCTTTTTTAAATAGATTCAGGGCTTTTCAGAAAACATTCAGGGCTTGAGCCCAAGTAGCCACCCCCTAGCCCCGCCCCTGGTCGGTACCTGGCTAGTGCGGGCTAACTGGCCATCGTTCCGGGAGCTAACGTTAGTAGTAGTAGGCTGGTGCGGGCTAATTGGCCATCGTTCTGGGAGCTAACGTTAGTAGTAGTAGGCTGGTGCGGGCTAACTGGCCATCGTTCTGGGAGCTAACGTTAGTAGTACTAGGCTGGTGCTGGCTAACTGGCCATCGTTCCGGGAGCTAACATTAGTAGTAGTAGGCTGGTGCATGCGGGCTAACTGGCCATCGTTCCGGGCGCTAACGTTGGTAGTAGTAGGCTGGTGCGGGCTAACTGGCCATCTTTCCGGGAGCTAATGTTAGTAGTACTAGGCTGGTGCGGGCTAACTGGCCATCGTTCCGGGAGCTAACGTTAGTAGTACTAGGCTGGTGCTGGCTAACTGGCTATCGTTCCGTGATTTGTTTACTTGGTAACACGGGTTGCTAAGGAATTTAGGTTCGAGGTTGAAGAAAGTGCACTTTTAGGTTGAAAGAACGGCCCTAATGTCAACGTGTTTCAATATAAGCATTATGTATGGTGATAACGAGTATATTGTTAGCTCCCCTCCCCCCCCCCCCCCCCCCCCCCCCGCTGATGAAAATCAAAGTCATACCGTCATGTCAGCAAGGTATGACGGTATGGAAAAAATTATACCGCCCAAGCCTAATGCTCACTACATGTATTTATTGCTCCATCTCCGCCCACTACAAACATGGGAACTCTCTAACCCCTGTCCCAACACCCTCCCCTCATCTCTCTGAGTGCTTGTCTCGTAGTGCTGACCAAGGTGGTGGATGTCTCGGGGTCTTGGCCAAGATTGCAGTGACTGTTCTACGTGCCCCACCGAGGCCATGGATCAGCTTCTTACCGTCTTCTGTCCGTGGCCTGTCAACGTGGTTTCATTACTGGGTTAAGTACTTCTATTCTATTCACATAATATGCTTACTTCATATATCTATTCTATTCACATATGCTTACCACTTGTATCTATCGCTTTGTCCGCCCATCACAATCACGCGAGCTGTCTAACGCCTGTCCCGTCTCCCTATCTCCCTGTCTCCCTGTCTCCCTGCGAGTGGCTGTCCCGGCGTGATGACCGGAGTGTCGGACGTCCCGTGATGAAGACCGGGAGGATGCGACCCTCTCTGCGTGCCCTCCTGTCTCCCTGTCTCCGGCTGTCTCGTAGTGATGACCGGAGTGCTGGACGTCCCGCGCTGATGACGGGGAGGATCTGCAGAGCCGCAGACAACTCTGCCGAGAGCATTCTCCTTTTGGTTAATTCTGATTTGTTATTTGGCTCATTTTTGATTCTGTAATAAATACGCCCTAGTGTTTGGCTAACTCTGAACTACCTGTCTGTGCCGTGCTGTTGGGGTCGGTTTCAAACCATAACACTCTCCTCCACATTGCCTGTGGTGCATTTTTTCCTATTGCTAGGTTTTAGTGAGTTTTTCCTTACCTTCGCGTGGGGTATGTCTGGGAGTGTTGCATTCATTCATTTATTTTGCATTTATTTTACATTTGTTGGACCTTATGGTGTTCTTGTTTTGTTCTTGACTTATTGTGATGTTTCTTCTTGACTTGTTTAAAGAAGACGTGTCCGGCCCATGGGGACATTAACGTGTGTTGTCGGGCCTTACAAATCAATTTGATTTGATTTGATAATGATATCGTGCTCCACAAGCAATGGGCCAAGTTTGTTTTAGTCGATTTGTCATTTCCTGAACCTAGAAATGTTCTTTCCTATGACGTTTTTTTGTTGATTTGTATTGATATGGGTACCTATAACAATTTGAGCTTTTTGTTACTTAATGTTACTTTTGACTCGCTTGTCCTAGAATGATGTGTAATACCTCTTTTTTAAGGTTTTCATGTGTGTTAATTTTTTTTATTGCAGGTCAATCCCATGTGCTAAATTTCAGGTCAAGGTTACATTTGACCTCTGGTGGTCAACGATTTGATATTGCACTTATATGTTTGGTCCTTTGATTGATGCACCTCCTTCTCATCCAGACAGGATATCCTGACATACATGCAGAGCTCACTGGTTGACATGGGAATGACATACGTTCACCTCACCATTGACATGCAACTGTTTGTTGTAACCAAGCAGGTATGCTGGAACCAGCCGGTGCAGTTCGATAACGTAATCGCCCATCCCGGTGGGATGCATATTATACAGTCATTCCTCAGCTGTATCGCAAAACTGATGCAAGGTTCAGCACTGGAAGTGTATGTGGCCGCAGCATATGGGGGGCTGACAGGCATCTTCAATGGTAAGTCCTGGGTGAAAGCCATGCAGGCCCACTCTAGTCTTGAAGCGGTTTCTATCAACTGGGCCGAAGACATTTGAACCGATAGAGCAGTACCTGGACACTGCTCGCCTCCATCCCACTGGCCGACACTGGGTAGACAACTTAATTCTTCCTACACTTCTCATCCACCAGTTTGAACGTGCAGAGAGAGAAGGTGACATTTACTTGAAGCAGCAGACCATGGAGCGCATGATGAAGTACTTCTTCCTTGCTGGCCGTGTGCAGTATGCTCGATATCTGACCCAGTACCTGCTGGAGATGCGTGCGCTCCATGCCACAGAGGCTAAGCCAGACCTTGTCTGTCGGCACCATGATGGATACTGGAACGCTGTCTCTGCTGACCAGTTTGGTGAGCAGACTGCCATAAAGATTGGCAAAGGAGCTCTCAAGGGCATGACACTGTCTGCTGAGCTCGTGTGTGAGTGGATTGATGCCTTCTCCATCACTGTACATATAGCAGACTGTGTGGATCATATGTATTCTGCTTATACACCAGGCCAAAAAGCGCAGAAACCACACAAAGAAGAGTTGAAGCACCGGCGTGTCTTGGACGCAAAAGATCGGGCTCTCATTGATGCAGAGGTGGAGAAGTATCCTCACCCACTGGAAGATCACCGCCCTCATCTGTACAATCCCGTCACTGGCCAAATTGCACCCGCTGTTGTGAATGTTGCGGACTCAATTGTGATTGGAGAAAAAATGGAGAACAAATACATTGCCAGTCTCCCTAATGGGTTTTACTACCTATCAGTAGCCCCATCAAGACGATGTCTGTTCTCAAGAAAAAAGTGAAGGGCAACAAAGTCAGGCCAGTAATAGACCTTGAGAAAAATGTTCTCCGATTATTGGTGATTGGTCAGCTGAGGCAGATGAAGCTTGAGCCTCTATTTGCCTATGAACTGTGTGCTGTGCCTGCATCGATCATCGATGAGCATGGTTGCCTCTGTGGTAGATTCTGAAACATAGATCTCATGAATGTGTAGAAACACTTGGCCCTCAAACAATAGTTCATAGATTGTGTGTGTGTTTACAGAGACTGATTGACATTGTGGCCACACAGAGGTCGATTTACATATAAAGTGAGTGGTCAAATAATTCTAGTTACGACAGGAATCCGAGGGCCATCTGCTAGGCCAAGGAAGAGTTTAAGACAATGGGCTCTGTAGATCGGAACAAAGGACCAAAAGGTCACGTAAACATGTTATCTCGCTGGAGTCTCCTGTGACACACACACACACACACACACACACACAGACACACACACACACACACACACATAGACACACACACACACACATTCACACAATCTGATCACACATACACACACACATACACACACAACTTAGTTTTTGATATGAAAATATAATTAGAAGTGTTATACTAAAACTGTATAAAATATTGATGTAAGCTAACAGAATGATTAGACTTGGTAGCAATTTATTGAAAGTCAGCCGACTTTGTGGTAAAGAAGATTAGTTTCACTTAAGGTGAAACTAGTCCTAAAAATAACAGAATGTGTACAAGTAATGTGTTTAAAAATGATATATCTGTGTTTATGTAATCAATATATCTTGAGGTTCATCAATCAAAGTATTAAAAATACAGGGAAACTATTCTCTGGGTTTAAACTAAGAAGAGGGTTGGCCTATTAAGCCAAACCCCTATTTTCAAATTCAAGCTTAGCAGGCCTGGGATTGGAGGAAAGAATTTGATGATGTAATTTCTGATGACATCACAAGAGACTGCAGGTCTTGGCTATAAGATCTGGATGTGGTGAGGGGGAGAGGACTCTGGAAAACCCAACCGACACGACAACACCTCGAACCAACCATCTCATCCAAAGTCAAGGCGGCAGCAGGTCGGCAGAAGAACAAAGGAACTTTTTGGAGGGAAAACGGACTGCTTTGTTATCAGCAGAGAACAAAGACCATCAACAATTTATCAACTATCATTCTCTTTACTGTTATATTAGTCTGGTTGTGTTCAATTACGGTATAGTGTTTTTGATCATAACTATAGCATTCTTTATTGTAATTTGTATACAACTCTTAACTTTGATTAAACAGCTGTTGTTAACTACCTTTTCCTCCTAATTCCTTCTGCCTGCACCGCTGAGAAGATAGAAGTAATTCCCAAAGCTTTAGAGATATTGAAACAACGCAGAGTACTAAGCACCCGGTTCTGAACAGAGCAGAACCGTAACAGCTTGGGAATCCACTTCATTTGGTGTCGCGACCCGTGAACAGCGGCGGCCCAGGACGTGAATAATTTTTTTTCCCTTCACTCATCGACCTCTTCAGCGGACGATGGAGACACAGCGGCGGGAGCTTCGTTCCTTGGGACAGAGGTGAGTGTTGTAGGAGAATGGGCGGTTCTGTTCGAACTACAAGGGGTTGGGATAAGCTATTGCTTCAGGTAGAATTATGTGAAGTAATTACAGGACCTCATATTGTTGTGATATGATGATGTATTAGGATTCACGCCTATCTAGTTGCGGGACAGGTTATAAGCGTCGTATTGCGACTGACTACAGGTTTTCCTGGCCAGGGAACCACGGTGGTTTTTGGCGTACGATAGGGTGGCGCTTCCTGAGTGAATACTAGAACCCTAAAAGGTATTCTCGGGAAATGGGGCGCGGTAATGAGTGATAATTTGAGTGTTCTGAATGGAAAGAGAGCTGTGTCCGATGAGCATTAGACCCTGCTTATAGTCACAGATACGCGGGACGTGGGGCCGTGAGGGACTGGACAGTATGGGCATAAATGCGTCTGGCTCAATGTAGTGAGCTCTGTTACTATTGAGAACATGCAAATCAGGTGTGGTGAGCATGAGTGGGAACCTTCGTGACCGGGGAAATGGCGTGTGAAGTTACAGGGGTATAGATACGTGGTTTTTGATAGAAGCGGGGTGTGTTCGTGCTTGAAGGGCCCAATAGGGATGGTTTACTGTCTATTCGCGTGATAGTCTGGACGTGTCCTGCAGGAACCATCCGGCCGAATTAAACGGAGGTGCGTGTTCGTGGTTAGAGCCGTGCCAAGAAGACTCGGTGGTCTTGTTTGACTTCAAGCAGAACAGGCATGTTAGTTAACTGCGTTACGCTGTAACAATGAATAAGTGCTTAATAAAACAATTCGGTCGAGATGACTGATAAGTACTTAGTGGGAATTTAACAAAAGCTATGGTAAGCTTAAACATGCAGTATGAGAGTGTGTGCGATTACGTTTGGTCTAGTGTTTATTAGTCGCGCTGCTGTGCGGCGTTCGAGAGACGATAATGTGCGTGAATGCTGATTTTGTATTTTTTATTTGTAGTTAGGAAGCGTGTATGAATGAATGGTTGGCGAATGGCTATGGTTAGGAATGATTGGTGGGACGTGTGAAAGTATAGTTGTATTATTATGTAATTTAAGTCACCGGTTAGCCGTGGGGAAATGTAATGAAAACGCCGGTTTTTCGGGGCCCGTGGAACGCAGCGGCAGTTAGCTGCTGTATTAGCCTCTGAGGCGACCGGAGGATGCGGCGGACAAATAGACATAGGTTCAAATGTATAAGGTCGATCGATAGTGTCTTGAGATTACGGGGATGTGTTAGGCACTTAAAAGTTTTCATATTCGTGGCGGATAAAATAGTTGTATAATGTTTTAGGTGAATGGGATAGTATGTTGCGGGGACCCGACCCGGAAGTCGTTCTGAGCTCGCCGGTGGTGACGACAGAGGGGTCAAACTAGTGTTTTGCGGCGGCCTAAAGGCTGTTATGTTTTTGTATTTCTATTTAGATCACTACACTGGCGTTTTGAGGGGATTGGGGTTCTGTTGTGGGGAATGTGGTGTTATATTAACATTGCGAGGAGACGGCCCGCGCGGCGAAACGGGTCGATGGGTCGTTGGGGGACGTTTTTATGGGATCATGGGTGAAGCTAAGCTAATGCTACCTAGCCGCGCTAACGGCTAAAATGGTCGCCGGTTGTGACGTCATATGGGTGCGCGGTCTGGCGGCCCGAGACGTGGCTAACGAAGCTAAGCTAACTGTGCTGACGTCATGGCATGACGGGGCTCTCGGGATGTCTCGCGAGGGGGCGTCCATTTTAGTAGGGGCGCCGGCGTCCATCTTGGGAGGGGCACCAAGCGTCCATTGATAAGGGGAAGGTGGAGTTTATTTAGGAATACGGTAGGGGGCGGAAGAGGACAGGATGAGTATTTTTTGGGTTCTGCTCACAGAACGTTTTCATTAGGGGGTTAGTGTGCTGGTAAAGTGAGGTTGGATTGTTGTGTTTTAATCTGGTGGTGGATTGTGGGGCCTTGACCCCCCCTCCCCCTCACTCTCTCTCTCTCACCCCCTCCCTCTCTTTCTCTTCCCCCCCCCCCCCTCCCTTTCTTTCCTTCTCTCACCCTCCTCCCTCCCTCTCCCTTTCGCCTCCCCCCTCTCTCCCTCTCCCTCTCACCTCCCCTCCCTCTCTCTCTCTTTCTCTTTCACCCCCCCCCTCTCTTTCTTTCCTTCTCTCACCCTCCTCCCTCCCTCTCCCTTTCGCCTCTCTCCCTCTCCCTCTCTCTCTCACCTCCCCTCCCTCTCTCTCTCTTTCTCTTTATTAATATTACGCTAATTATTCTCCGGCTCTCGAAGGACCAATTGTAACTGAGGGGTACAATTCCCTGACTGTATTAATCAAGTACTAGTATCATTGAACTACTACCGTCCTGTACATTACTGGCCAATACCGTACAAAGGTATATTAGATTAGAACACTTCCACAATAACACGGTTTCCACACAAATACTCATTTAGAATATTTATTACATTAAAAGGGATATTGTTACATCACTTTGGTCACTTTGGATGCGCTTATAAGGCAAAGAATGTGCAGGCAAATCAATATGAATATTAAGGATTATCTCTATGGTACTCTGGGAAAGGGGTGTACTACCGGTTGTAAGCCAGCAGGGGGAGGCAAAGCTCTATGCAAGTCAATGGTTCACGGAGGCGATATCACCCCTGTGTCAGCGGGGATAGGCAGCCTGGTCCCAGGGTGCGTGCCGCGTAGGTGAAAGCCGTGGAGCCTCTGGTACGACAGAGACGGGCTCGAGTGATGGTCTCACGGGCAGGTGTAGATCCCACAGTAGCAGTGGGGTAGGCGGTTCTCTGCTCCAGCAGCTTGGTCAAAGCAATGAAGAATAATAATCCTTGCCGGAAAGTGGCACTGCTGGCGGGGTGTAAATCCTCCGTGGTGCGCGGTAGTGTACGGTTGAACTTGACGTTACTATCCTTTTAGTACGCGGCAATAAATGCTCTATGTAGACGCACAATTACCCACTTCACGTGGTCTTTGACTCGTAATGAAGGTTTACTAATAAATAGCGAACGATACGTTAAACAAACATATTAGGATAACACGAGACTCTATCTTGGGGCGATGCGAGCCCTACTCTGCCCACGTTGCGTAGTGGGGAGAGACGTCACTTGGATAACTGGAACTGAACGAGACTGAACGGGACAAGGGACTAAGAGGAGTTCTACATTTCTTGCGCCCTATTTATGTGCACGGTGAACAAATAGTACCATTCGTATTTCAGTAGCCGTATTCATGGGCAGAAGCTGGGCATGTACAGACATATCTCGTCGGTACCTTTGAAGTCAGCTCTAGGGGGTAAGGCACTGGCGCCAGGGGATCGCTTCCAATAGGAGAACGAATATTATGGTCTGTCCTGTAGACTAAAGGGATATTCCGTATATATGTACAAAGAATACACAAGGGATATCAAAACGATATACAAATATTATACATGGGATCTCAGGCAATAAATATATATATTCGGTTTAATCTGACCCTTTGTAACATAAATGATTTGGAAAAGAAAGTTGTCAAAGCTCAGACCAGTAAAGAGAGTCTGAGGGAGGAAAAGTATGGATTCTCAATCAATTGTTGTGGTAGAAGTGACCTGCACTGTCCCCCGAAGCGATATATATTCACTGCAGGATACGGATGGGAGATTGGGGAGTCAGCAGTCATCAGAGTGTGGTACAAGGAATACCAAGGACTCCATCGGTACTGTTGATCCAGGACACTGGCTAGTGTCTACCCAGCGGTTCCATGGGGAACCACAACACTGCGGAGAACCAGGAGACGCCTACCTCTCGGGCCGGGAGAGTTTCGGCCAACGCAGTGACCGAGTCTTGAGGCTTCAGAGGGAAACGACAGGCAACCAACGAGGAGACAGGCGGCTAGGCCTCAGCAACAACTCCGGCTGTCAACAGACGCAAGGCCTCAACCATTGACCAGGGGGTCAACAAGCGAAAGGGTGGAGCTGCTATCGCCCCTATAAACGACCAGGCGGAGGGGGAGAGAAGCGAACCTCTTCCACTAATCCAAAGGTCAACGGGGGTCGAGCAGCCAGCGACGACCTCCCCACCGCTGTGACAGCAATAGAAAAATACAGCAGGGGGTTCTACCCCCTAATAGAGGTCAACACGAGTCAAGAGGTTCTCGACAGAAGATGGGGTGGGATAGGAAAGGCAATTTGCTTTCTAAATTCCACCTCCCAGAATGGGGGGTCGCACCCAGCAGTCGTGAACTGCACCAGCTCTGAGCGATAAAGAGGAGGCCGGGTCAAATCTAGAAAACATGGACCCCCCTCCTCACTGCTCCAAGTCAGAATTTGACAACTCACAGTTGAAACCAATGGAAATTGATCTTGGTACGAGAACAGGTTGTTAAAGACTGTACACGGGATCACAAAAACTGAAACTGCTAATTTGAATTTTAGGATCTGAGTGTGGCAAACCATATGTATTTTATCCTAGTATGATTTAAAATGTCTTAAGTATTATCTAGATAGTAGTGTGTAGAAATTGATATCTATGTTTGACATATTAAGGATAGATAAACTATCCGAGTGTGGAAATGTGGTAGATTCTGAAACATAGATCTCATGAATGTGTAGAAACACTTGGCCCTCAAACAATAGTTCATAGATTGTGTGTGTGTTTACAGAGACTGATTGACATTGTGGCCACACAGAGGTCGATTTACATATAAAGTGAGTGGTCAAATAATTCTATTTACGACAGGAATCCGAGGGCCATCTGCTAGGCCAAGGAAGAGTTTAAGACAATGGGCTCTGTAGATCGGAACAAAGGACCAAAAGGTCACGTAAACATGTTATCTCGCTGGAGTCTCCTGTGACACACACACACACACACACACACACACACACACAGACACACACACACACACACACACACACACACACACATAGACACACACACACACACATTCACACAATCTGATCACACATACACACACACATACACACACAACTTAGTTTTTGATATGAAAATATAATTAGAAGTGTTTACATTGTGGTAATAATTTTGAAGTCATACTAAAACTGTATAAAATATTGATGTAAGCTAACAGAATGATTAGACTTGGTAGCAATTTATTCAAAGTCAGCCGACTTTGTGGTAAAGAAGATTAGTTTCACTTAAGGTGAAACTAGTCCTAAAAATAACAGAATGTGTACAAGTAATGTGTTTAAAAATGATATATCTGTGTTTATGTAATCAATATATCTTGAGGTTCATCAATCAAAGTATTAAAAATACAGGGAAACTATTCTCTGGGTTTAAACTAAGAAGAGGGTTGGCCTATTAAGCCAAACCCCTATTTTCAAATTCAAGCTTAGCAGGCCTGGGATTGGAGGAAAGAATTTGATGATGTCATTTCTGATGACATCACAAGAGACTGCAGGTCTTGGCTATAAGATCTGGATGTGGTGAGGGGGAGAGGACTCTGGAAAACCCAACCGACACCACAACACCTCGAACCAACCATCTCATCCACAGTCAAGGCAGCAGGTCGGCAGAAGAACAAAGGAACTTTTGGAGGGAAAAACAGAACTATACTTTGATCCCTAAGCCAAGGGAACAAAGCCATCATCAACTATCATTCTCTTTACTGTTATATTAGTCTGGTTGTGTTCAATTACGGCATAGTGTTTTTGATCACAACTATAGCATTCTTTATTGTAATTTGTATACAACTCTTAACTTTAATTAAACAGCTGTTGTTAACTACCTTTTCCTCCTGATTCCTTCTGCCTGCACCGCTGAGAAGATATAAGTAATTCCCAGAGCAACGCAGAGTACTAAGCACCCGGTTCTGAACAGAGCAGAACCGTAACAGCTTGGGAATCCACTTCACCTCTACAAAGGTAGCAAGTCAGGGCTGGTCAAACGCCTTGGTGTGCCTGAGACATTGCCAACACTGATATTGTGAAATTTGGATGGGAGATCCAGGATAGTATCCCTGTTTCTGTCATTGCTAACGGTGATCCGGCCCCCGCCAGAGCTAATTGACGTGATCCGGTGTCGATGTAGGGCACAGGGTAAGAAGTGTATCACTGAGGCGTGTGGCTGCCACAAAGAACTTCTTTCATGCACGTCATACTGTAACTGCTCTGGTGAAGATAGCTGCTGCAATCTATACATGAACAGCCGAGATGTTTAAGCTACAGATGAGGAGGATGTTGACATGGAGGATGCTGAGGAGGCTTATGAGAATGATGTAGACCAGGAGGAGGATGTAGACCAGGATGTTGGGGAAGAGAGTTTTGATGAGGGTGCCGATCAGGAGGGTAAAGGCCTGCATACAGATATTTAATTTAGTTGCGAAAGATAAAGATTATTGTCTTATTGCATAATTTCACACTTTTATATTTCTGAATACCAGTTGTAACGGCCATATGAGTGTTTTGGTTATTAATATTATTATTATTTTGGTTAGAATAGTGTCTTATTTATGTTTGAACACTAGAGGGCTCACCGCCTCCATTGTAGCCCCTCTTCTATAAATAGCCTAGCTAATTACTGTAATCCCATGCACCTGTGATGAGGATACATTTTTCTACCTGTCTCACCATTTGGAACTGACAATGGAGCAATTGACAACTGTTCTGATTTAACCCTTCATTCACCTCATTCACCGTTGGACAACAATAAACCCTGTAAACAGCAGCAACTTGGGACATTCCATATTTACATCACAAACTTTGGAACTGAATAGATAATTAATTGCGGGTGCATCGTGGACGCTTGTCGATTCATTGGGGAGCGACAAGCGGCCACTACACCAGTTCTTGTGACATGTTAATGACAGTTCTCACACAAAGAAAACATGAATAAAGTGAATCATGAATGTTCATCAAGTTGTTGTTTCATTGTCCACCCAGAGGTACATTTTAACCTTGACCTGACCTTTAGCACGTGAGATTGACCTGCAATTAAAAAAATAACATCTGAAATGGATTCTACACACATGAAAAACCCAAAAAAAAGGTATTACACATCATTCTAGGACAAATGGGTCAAAAGTAAAAAAGAAAAATTATGGCGTTTGGCGGACATCTTGGATAAGGCAAATTCCCAGAGTTGCCCAAATTTTCCATTTGGGCAACCAAGCTAAAATTGTTCTAGGTCCCCATATTAATACAAATCAACAAAAAAACGTCATAGGAAAGAACATTTCTAGGTTTAGTATTGAACAGATAGAAACGTCAAATCGACTATTTTTGCAAAGACAAGGGACTTTATAATGCTGCCGTGATTTCCTGGCTGTTGCTAAAGAAGAAGGAAGCTAGCCTGTACCAAGTCTTTGGGACAGAAAGAAAGCATCGAATCAGTAAGTACATATAGTACGTCGTAATTAGTTAATTAGCAGTAGGACCTCGTTCATTCATCCGTTTGTGTATTACGGTACTCGTCTTCGTGCATTTCATATGGGAGTTGAAGAAGTGGGTGTTCCTATGACTTGTATTCAGCTTACAGCTTCGAAACTCCACTTATTTCGTTTTACAATGTCAAAGCCTTTTAAATATAATCAAAACGTTCCCGCATTTCTGTCCGCTTTATCGTTTCATGACAGAAATCTGATAGTGAATGCGTGTTCGTGCGAGGGGGAGTCGGATTCGGCACAACACCGGTCGAGAGTTGAGAGCTCCCCAGAGTCCAGACTACAGCTGGGCGATCGCGGCGATTGCCTAGAGCGAACTATTGAATATTATTATGAAGAGAAAGAGGACTGTAAGAGCCAAAGCTATACAGTATATTAGAGCTGGGCATAGATTCACTTTTTTAATCTAGATTAATCTACCTGCAATCCTGGAATTAATCTAGATTAATCTAGATTAAAATGGCAAAAAATTCTATTTTCTTTTAGTCTGCCGAAGGCATTCAAAATAGGTGTGTTCTACCCAAATAATGACCAGAGGAGGAGATTTATCCTCTCCTCTTCATATGAGGAGTCACTAGCTGTTCTGTCTCCTTGTTCAACAGCATGAACATCTTTTTGTAATTTCCAGTGTTTCTTTTAAAACCAGATTTATCGTAATTTTCTGTGCCCTTCCTTTGATGCCATTAACATTGTTACACTGATATTGACAGCTCTCTCCAGTGTCAAATCACTCTCTGTCAGTAGTTTCTTCTGTGCACATTCATTTCTTAATCCACACACAAACCAGTCTCTCAATGTGTCTTTTAGTGAATCTCTAAATTCACAATGCTGCTGACTGGTTGCTCACACACAGACTGCTGCAGAAGCAGGTTTCTCAACAAATTCAGTGCAAGCTCAGTGTAACAGTTCCATGAATGAATGAATTAAAACGTTATTTAACAGATTGCAGAATGGGTACAATACAGTACGGCTCAATACACACAATTGTTAAGGGGATGCAGACCAGAGAAAGACGTTTGTCTTGTTTACATCAGGGTCCCCCATTTTCATTTCATATTGCTCCACATTGTCATTAGCCCCTTTCGTGACTGTGATGCACCGAGTGAATCCACAGTCACTTGCTCCTCAATAGGAAACCAACCTAGATTTACCCTGAAGGACTGGTTCTGGCCGAACCGTTCGTTATACAAGTATCACAGAGAAATTACAAAGGTACTCACAGTTGCACGAGGGTTTCGGACAGAGATACGGGATGGTGCGCATGTGCTGTGATCACCCAACGGCGGAAATAATGCCGTTTTGAGCAGTTTATAAAAATTATTTAAAATGTAGATTAGCAACGCAGAGCTTTCAAACCATCCCGTATCTCTGTCCGAAACCCTCGTGCAACTGTGTGCACTTCTTCTTTCTTGCATTGCGCAGATTCAGACGTCCTCATCGCCGAATTGTGTTATATCCTGAGGACTTCTTAACCTCACCTGTATAACAATGATTACCGGACCACTACTTTAGTTTAACACATTATTCTGACTAGAGCTCCGGTAGTGCAATCACTTCCTGGTACCACAGCTGGGAACTACGGCAAGTATTTAAGGACAATACAGACCCAACGTTGAGAAAAAGATTAACGGTGTTGTTGTGAAGGGCCAGATTAAACCGAATATATATATTTATTTATATATATATATTTAATTGTATTTGTATATTCTCTAATATTCCCTGATATCCCTTGTATATTCCTTGTACAATATGCATTGAATATCCATTCTAGCCTACTGAACATCCCATAATAGTCTCCATTCTACTATTGGTCGAGACCTTGGTGCCAGGCTGCCATACCCCTCAGACCCAGTTCAAACGTACCGCTCCACATGTACGAACAAGTCCTAGTTCCGCGTAGGAATCTGGCTACCGCACCACTAATGGGACTATTTGTTCATAGTGCGTATATATACTGCGCTACTAAAGTAGGACTTTCTTTTCAGTCCAGTTTCTTACCCTCCAATAGAGTCACAGACGTAAAGCCTCCCCGCGACGCCACGTGTGGGAGTAAGGCCAAGTTCGCCTACCATCGGTATTGAGACATCGTGTATATTAATATTTGAATAGTCATATTTGGCACTATATCGTCGAGTTGGACGTAGTCTATTAAGCTAATAATAGTCTGTTAATATATAGTGCTTCGTGCGGTGAGAATACTACCGTAGTCAGTACCCCATCGTTTCGGGCAGAGAACTGGCTGCTTACCCAGGGTGGTTGACCCCATGTGAAGCTGCACCCGAGGAGCCCCAGAGCCGACGAGCGAGTGGACCTGTATACCGGATTATTCTACCGACGACAGCCCGCCTTCCCAGGCACGGATTATGCTTTGTATACTTTGATTATTCCATGGATAAAGACCCCCGACACTGCCGTGTGTTGGAACCCCCCCCCCTGGAGAGGACGCAAGGTGAGGAGACGCTCTGCAAGACGAGGTCGCTTCACGTCTCTCCCCCGTGGACCGGAGAGAGCCGGCCCACAAAGAGTCCACCTGCTTTCATCTGTGGTCCAAGGATCGCCGGCGCATTGAACGGCACTACAGTGGGTTCACCTGGGATACCCTTGGCCGGACGAGGCAGCCGGATTCTACCCCCCCCCCCCTCCTACTCCTGTCGGCTTACAAGCGACCGGATTAACCCCCTCTAGTGTATCTAGTATATAATCATTAAAGTATCATTGCTGTTATTCCTTAACTATTCCAGGTCGTATATTTACCACCTGCGCCTTCAGAGATTGGACATTCTCTATTGATATACCGACGAATACTCTTTGCCATAAAAGTGCATACTATTTCAATTCATAAATGTAATTAAGTGATTAAGTGCTTGTTCTACACACCATCGCTGTGTAGAAATAAAGACCTGTTTCGACTTCGTACATTTGTGTTGGATCCGTTTCATCTACGTGAGAGTGTTTATGATAATATATTTATGCCGTGTACTGGGTGGCCGAATATTAAGTACAAAGGTAGTGGTAGTAAGTATCATATCTAGTAATACAGTCAGGGAATTGTACCCCTCAGTTACAATTGGTCCTTCGAGCCGGAGGGTAATTAGTGTAATATTAATATAGTGTTATTAATATTGAAATGGCCTATGATGAACACTCCACGAAACGATCCTCCTAACCAACGCCCGCAGCGCGAACGACGGCTCCCTCAGTACTTAGAGACTTACGCTGTCAGTCAACAACCAATCTTCTACTAACAGTAAACGCGGTAAAACTAGAAAGTAAAAGTATGTCTAACCCCAACGCCCAGACTACCCCGACCATAGAGGCCCCTACGGGCTCTAATGTAACTGACCAAGTTCACGGTGGGGACCAGTGGGAACCAGACATGACTTCACACCCTGCCAGTACTGAAGAAGTAGTCCCCGATGAGTCCCGGGAGGAATACAACGCTACCGAGAGAGAACTCGGCACGGAAGAAGACGGGGAGAGCACCGTGGAGATAGAACTCCAAGGCTCCGCAAGGAGTACCCCGAGGGAAGGCTCCCCTATACAACCGCCTTCTCCCAGCGAGGCAGAGAGGACCCTACAGCAGGCCTTCCTCATCAGCCTGAACGCCGCTGCTGAACGCGACCGACTGCAGATCCAGCAGCGAAGCGAACACGAGCAGATACGTCTAGAAATAAGACGCATTCAGATGGAAGAGAATGTGGCCCGAGAACGAGCCGGTGCTCAACGGGACGCAGCGCGCGACAGACAGCAGTCGCAACTAATAGAACAGCTGATCAGACGGACAACACCCTCTCCCTCCGCCAGAGGCTCCAGGAACTCGTCTAGACACACCTCCAGGGCGGCATCCCCTAGCCGAGTAAACAACCCTGAACTTGACCAACAGACGAGGTCTATACCCCCCACAGACCACCTCCCCCCACCGGTCCAAGCGAGACCTAGCAACCGGGAAGGAGCAGCATATCCTGTGGAGAGGCTAAACCAGAGACTACAAGCACTGGATGACCTAACTGAAGACGAAGAGGAAGAGGAGGAGAACCACGCCCGAAGACAGCACAGTACTCTACCGGACCAGGAGGCCCGGTACAGCCCAGGCTATACTCCCGCGGAGCTGCGCTACAGACCCCCGACTCTATACCCGGGTGAGCACGACGCACGACCCGCACCGAGGAACAGCACCTGGACAAGCGGGCCATGGTACACTGCCGGTACCAGCCCATACCAAGGAGCGGGAGGAGACTCGCCTAGGAGGCCTCTCCCCCAACGCTCGCCGATGTATCCACAGTCAGCGCCATACATTGGCACGCCTATGGTATCCGACTTCACCCAAGAGAACCGGGCCCAGTATACAGAACTCCGCATGTGTCTGGAGACCATGTTGGTGGATGTATTGGATGAACGCCACAAATACGCCATCCTACTGAAGCACTTAAAGGTACCCCGCGCACATAATATAGCGCTCGCCTACGCGACTTCCACCACCCCATACACAGCAGTGCTGGTAGCATTGGACCAGAGGTATGGGCGCATATGGGATTACGTGATCCAGGAGATCCGACACATCGACCGCTTACCCCCAGCAATAGACAATCGAGCACTGGACGACCTGTCCATCAGAGTGCAGTCCCTGGTAGGGATGTTGGGAGCGCAAAGAGAGAAGGGGAGGCATGAACTTTACGCCAACTCAAATGTGGAAAGGATCCTGGAGAAGCTGCCGCCCGCTCGTCAGGAGCGCTTTAGGCGGCAGAGGGACCACAGAGACCCGAATGGCCCCGAACCGAACCTCCTCGATCTAGCAGACTTCCTGGCGAGAGAAGTCAGCAGCCTACGGCTAGATACATTCGGACGGAGCACCCCTGGCTCCAGAGAAGGAACCAGACGACTAAATGATGGAAGAAGATCGGTGACTGTGATGCACCAATCGGAGTCAGTACCGAGCAGCAGGAGCCACAGTACCCCCTCCAGAACGGAGAAGTGGAAGATAGTGTGCCCCTACTGTGAGAAAGAACACTGGCTAGCGCAATGTGACTCCTTCCCCAAGCTGAACGCGGAGGAAGCAGGTCAATGGATAAAGTCCAACAAGCGCTGTTTTCGCTGTGCGCGCTCACACATGGCAGCCGAATGCCGCTTAAAGAAAAGGTGCACCAAGTGCGATGGAGCCCATCTGGACATACTTCACGACAGTAACAGACGGCGCCCTTCACCTGCACCATCCAGCCGCAAAGCGAGCGTCATGTACATCGATCCCGCCAGCAGCAGTGGAGCCCGAGTACTCCTAAAGGTAGTGCGTGTGACACTAAGCTACCAGAATAAAGTCCTGGACACTTACGCCGTCCTCGATGACGGGTCAGAGAAGACCCTGCTGCTCGCCTCCGCTGCGGCCCAGCTAGGGCTGCGGGGAAGCGAAACCCAAATGACAATTCGGACAATAAGACGAGATTTGAAGACGATAAAGGGCGAGAATGTCTCATTCTCTATCGCAGCAAGCGGCCAGCCTGAGCGACGGTACCAGATTGCAGACGCTTTCACCAGCCAAGAAATAGGACTGTCGCGGTACACATACCCCGTCGCCAAGCTGATGGAGAAATATGCACATCTGCGCAAGTTACCGATCCCGCTCATAGACAATGCTATGCCGACCCTGTTGATAGGCTCCGACCATGCAGACCTCATTGTCCCGATAGACCGGGTTCATACCGGACCCCGAGGCTGTCCTGCAGCAGTCGAGACCCGTTTGGGATGGACTCTCCAAGGCCCGCTCGCCAAATCTCTCAACCGAAGTACAGCCACTAGATGTCTCCACTCCCGAGTCACAGAGGGAGAAACCGCACTCCTGCAACACGTACAGCGGCTATGGACCTTGGAACAAATGCCCTTTAAGAACGGAAAGAAAGACATTCGCTCTAAAGATGACATTTACGCCATTCACCTCCTCGAGACAGGGACCAAGAGAGTCCCGGTCAACGGCGTGTTGAGATACGCCACGCCACTCCTGCGGTGAGAAGGAATGCCTACTTTCCACGCCAAGACAGACGCCACAGAACGGTACCTGCTGAACACGGAGCGGCGCTTAGCCAAGAACCCCGCCCAAGAGAGTGTATACCGCGCTGAGATTGAGAAGCTCATCACAGCGGGACACGTCACAAAGATGGACATTAAAGAGGCTGACCAGACCACTGAATCGTGGTACGTGCCTCACCACAAGGTCCATCACAACGGTAAAGACCGCATAGTATTTAACTGCAGCTACCAGATCGGATCCCAAAATCTGAATAAAGAGTTACTGCCCGGTCCCACACTCGGCCCCTCCCTACTCGGCGTTCTACTCCGCTTCCGCCAGGAAAAGGTGGCCATCAGCGGGGACATTAAAGGAATGTTCCTGCAGGTGAGATTAGTAGAGGCGGACAAGCCCCTGTTACGGTTCCTATGGAGAGAGAAGCCAGGAGATGAGCACCCAGCCATCTACCAATGGGAAGTCCTCCCCTTCGGAACGACGTGCAGCCCCTGCTGTGCGACATTTGCACTACAGAAACATGTAGCAGAGGACCCAGCAGCGGACGAAGAGGTCCGACACAGCGTAAAGAACAGCTTCTACGTAGACAACTGTCTACAAAGCCTTTCAACCCAGGAAGGAGCCGAGGCTCTCCTGATTAAACTCCGCGCCTCATTGATCAAAGGCGGCTTTGATCTCAGGCAGTGGGCCAGCAGCGATCCGCAAGTACTGCGCAGCCTCTCCTCCGAGGACAAGGCAGCCAGCAGCGAGACCTGGATGGCTACAATCCCGGGAGAAGCCCAGGAGATGACCCTGGGATTGGTGTGGCGATTCAAAACAGATTCGCTTCACTACAGACACAAGCCCCTGACTACGGAGCAGGGAAGGCCGGCGGCGGCGCCGACCACCAGACGGAGTGTGTACACAACACTCGCCCGACAATATGACCCGCTAGGATGTATTCTACCGTACACCACCAGGGCAAAAATGATTGTACGAGCATTGTGGGACAAGGACCAGGGCTGGGACGACCCCATTCCCGCACACCTTGAATCCACCTGGAGAGAGTGGGAGATGGAGCTCCACTCACTCCCAGGCGTTAATATGCGCCGAAGCTACTTCCCACCCACGGTGAGGCCAGAGACATGTAAAATGGACTTACACGTCTTCAGTGACGCCTCAGAGGTTGCATACGGATCAGTAGCCTACTTGCGGGCCCAAGACCAGGGGGGAGAGATCTACACAGCATTTGTCCTCGCCCGCTCGAGAATAGCCCCACGCAAGCAACAATCTATCCCACGTCTAGAGCTCTGCGCAGCCCTAGCCGGAGCGCACCTAGCCACGCTCATCCAACGTGAGCTCACCATACCGGTGTCTAGAACATTCCTGCGGTACCACCTGGAGTGCAAGTCCCCCGCTGATATGTCAGCAGCTAACTACGAGGAAGCAGAATTGCTTCTACTGCAGCGAGCCCAGAGAGACTCGTTCCCCGATGAATTGGCCTGTCTACAGGGAGGAAAGCCCGTCCCATCCGACAGCAGGTTAATTCACCTGGCCCCCGAGAGCGACGCTCATACCCTCATCAGAGTGGGTGGTCGCCTACGCAGAGCCCCCAATCTACCGGATGACATTAAATACCCGATCGTATTGAACAGCCGACACAAGGTCACAGAGCTGATTATAAAGAAATACGATGAGGATGTACATCACGCAGGAGCAGAAAGAGTCTTCGCGGAAATCAGACGTCGTTACTGGATCCTACAAGGAAGAGAGGCGGTACGACGCTTCCAGCGAACATGTCTAGACTGCCGCAAGTGGCGCGCGCAGCCCAGCATACCAAGGATGGCTGACCTTCCTCCATGTCGCCTCCAAATCGGTGACAAGCCATTCCACTCAACGGGTATGGACTGCTTTGGCCCGCTGCACATAAAGAAAGGAAGAGGAACCGAGAAGCGGTGGGGTATTGTATTCAAATGCATGACCACCAGAGCGATACACATCGAGCTTCTCCCGACCATGAGCACAGACTCATTCCTTATGGCCTTCCGAAGATTCACATCACGGAAAGGAAGACCGTCTACCCTATTGTCCGATCATGGGACAAACTTCAAAGGCGGCGAAAGAGAGCTGAGAGAGAGCTTCCAAGCTATGGGCCCAGAACTTAAGACCCACCTCGCTCCAGCACAGGTTAATTTCCAATTCAACCCCCCAAACGCACCCCACTTCGGTGGCACTTGGGAACGAGAAGTGCGCTCCATAAAGACAGCCCTGTACGCAGTACTTGGGGCCCAGACTGTGGCGGAAGAAGTCCTAATGACAGTCCTCACGGAGATTGAGGGAGTACTTAACTCGAAGCCCCTCGGATATGTCTCCAGTGATGTGGCGGATATCGACCCAGTTACCCCCAACACACTCCTGATGGGGCGGCTAGATCCTGCATTACCCCAGACAATGTACCGGCCTGAAGAAGCGAACGGCCGACGAATGTGGAGGTACAGCCAAGTATTAGCCGACAAGTTTTGGAACAGTTTCCTACTGCACTACCTACCGTCTCTACAGACCCGCCAGAAGTGGGTAAAGGAGAGAGACAATTTGACAGAAGGAACAGTCGTCATGATTATTGATCAATCACTGCCCAGAGCTATGTGGCCGGCCGGCCGCGTAAGCAAAGTGATCACCGGTGCCGACGGCAAGGTCCGAGCAGCTGAAGTGCTCGTCCAGGGTCGCACTTACACCCGTCCCGTGGCAAGGCTCATAGAACTGCCTCGACTCCCAGACACAATCGATGATGACCATGACCCTACAACCCTATGACTTTGTGAAGTTGACTGACCCCTACAGCAAACCCTTATGTGTAAATAGACAACGCGATTAATCTGTCTCTGTTTAACTGATTAGGTCTGGGACCTATTCAGGGGGTGGCTGTTGTGAAGGGCCAGATTAAACCGAATATATATATTTATTTATATATATATATTTAATTGTATTTGTATATTCTCTAATATTCCCTGATATCCCTTGTATATTCCTTGTACAATATGCATTGAATATCCATTCTAGCTTACTGAACATCCCATAATAGTCTCCATTCTACTATTGGTCGAGACCTTGGTGCCAGGCTGCCATACCCCTCAGACCCAGTTCAAACGTACCGCTCCACATGTACGAACAAGTCCTAGTTCCGCGTAGGAATCTGGCTACCGCACCACTAATGGGACTATTTGTTCATAGTGCGTATATATACTGCGCTACTAAAGTAGGACTTTCTTTTCAGTCCAGTTTCTTACCCTCCAATAGAGTCACAGACGTAAAGCCTCCCCGCGACGCCACGTGTGGGAGTAAGGCCAAGTTCGCCTACTATCGGTATTGAGACACCGTGTATATTAATATTTGAATAGTCATATTTGGCACTATATCGTCGAGTTGGACGTAGTCTATTAAGCTAATAATGGTCTGTTAATATATAGTGCTTCGTGCGGTGAGAATACTACCGTAGTCAGTACCCCATCGTTTCGGGCAGAGAACTGGCTGCTTACCCAGGGTGGTTGACCCCATGTGAAGCTGCACCCGAGGAGCCCCAGAGCCGACGAGCGAGTGGACCTGTATACCGGATTATTCTACCGACGACAGCCCGCCTTCCCAGGCACGGATTATGCTTTGTATACTTTGATTATTCCATGGATAAAGACCCCCGACACTGCCGTGTGTTGGAACCCCCCCCCCCCTGGAGAGGACGCAAGGTGAGGAGACGCTCTGCAAGACGAGGTCGCTTCACGTCTCTCCCCCGTGGACCGGAGAGAGCCGGCCCACAAAGAGTCCACCTGCTTTCATCTGTGGTCCAAGGATCGCCGGCGCATTGAACGGCACTACAGTGGGTTCACCTGGGATACCCTTGGCCGGACGAGGCAGCCGGATTCTACCCCCCCCCCCCCCCTCCTACTCCTGTCGGCTTACAAGCGACCGGATTAACCCCCTCTAGTGTATCTAGTATATAATCATTAAAGTATCATTGCTGTTATTCCTTAACTATTCCAGGTCGTATATTTACCACCTGCGCCTTCAGAGATTGGACATTCTCTATTGATATACCGACGAATACTCTTTGCCATAAAAGTGCATACTATTTCAATTCATAAATGTAATTAAGTGATTAAGTGCTTGTTCTACACACCATCGCTGTGTAGAAATAAAGACCTGTTTCGACTTCGTACATTTGTGTTGGATCCGTTTCATCTACGTGAGAGTGTTTATGATAATATATTTATGCCGTGTACTGGGTGGCCGAATATTAAGTACAAAGGTAGTGGTAGTAAGTATCATATCTAGTAATGCAGTCAGGGAATTGTACCCCTCAGTTACAGGTGTCAATTATATTATCGCGCGATACTAGTCTTGCGTTAACGCAGCACGTTAACGCTGTTAACGGCCCAGCTCTACTATATATATTTCGGTTATTGTATTATATGAATGTTTAATATTGATTGGATTTAGATAAAGTCATTGAACCATCGTATTTGTCATAATAGAGCATTCTGGAACCTAGAACCTTCTAGAAAGTTTGTGGTGATGTCATAATAGACCTTTCTGGAACATAAAACATTCTGGACCCACCGTATGACGTCATGATTATAAGGTCCTGGAACCTTCGTGAATTCACCGTATGAGGTCATAACCGAACATTCTAGAACCTTTGGGTCTCTATATAAGCGGGCGTTCCCTCAGAACGGCCTTTTTGCATCTTCGACGAGACTGAATCGGACCAAACGGAGGGACTCAACCATGGACTGTAGCCAGAAGCCAACAAGTGGATTTGCGGTTTTCACATTGCGAAGGAATTTTCATGTGTCGAGTCGGCGGTGATTTTGGAGACTGGGAAAATACAGTTTTCTTACCTTGTAGTAGTATGTGTAGTATGGACAGGAATATTTAGGAAAGTAGATTTAGGACCACTTCTGTAAAGAGAGACTTTGCAAATAAACCAATCTTTACTTTACACTGGAGCGGCTGTGGACATTGCTTTTTTTTATCAACGGACGTACTACTCACGAGTAAGTAATTTGACCAGTGGAGTGGATCACCTGCCCTCACATTAGTAAGAAAACTCTGTTCCAAGAGGAAAAAGGAAGGAAGGAAGGAAGGAAGGAAGGAAGGAAGGAAGGAAGGAAGGAAGGAAGGAAGGAAGGAAGGAAGGAAGGAAGGAAGGAAGGAAGGAAGGAAGGAAGGAAGGAAGGAAGGAAGGAAGGAAGGATAACCACAAAATGTCGAGACTTAAAGGGGAACTCCAACATTTTGGGAAATTAGCTTATTTAACATCTTCCCTGGGGTTAGACAAGAAGATACATACCTTTTTTGTCTCTGTGCGTGCATTTTAGCTTTGGGAATAGACGTTCCGTTAGCATAGCTTAGCTTCATCACTGGAAGTGAGGCAGGACAGTAGCCTTACAGTGCCTTACAGTGTATTGCAAGGTCTGACATTGACCAAACTTGATATGCATGACCTTGGTGGGCTCTAGGTCAACTCCTGAAAAGGGGGTCAATGTCAGACTTTGCAATCAAAAGTTAGGGGGCTAATAACCCTTGCCATAATTTCAGTGCGCCCCCTAACTTTGGATTGCAAGGTCTGACATTGACCCCCTTTTCAGGAGTTGACCTAGAGCCCACCAAGGTCATGCATATCAAATTTGGTCAATGTCAGACCTTGCAATACACTGTAAGGCACTGTAAGGCTACTGTCCTGCCTCACTTCCAGTGATGAAGCTAAGCTATGCTAACGGAGCATCTATTCCCAAAGCTAAAATGCACGCACAGAGACAAAAAAGGTATGTATCTTCTTGTCTAACTCCAGGGAAGATGTTAAATAAGCTAATTTCTCAAAATGTTGGAGTTCCCCTTTAAGAAGGGTGAAAAGACACAAAAGGAGGAAAATGTCCATGATGCCATTAAGGAAAGGAAGGCTAAGTTAGGTGAGCTAACTGATCACATGGAGGAGATGAATCAATTGATGGATGCGGACGACGACGGTAATTTGGAAGGTGTACAGCAAGGATTGGTAGAATTCAACAGTCTGTTCGCAGAGTTTGATACCAAGGTCCAGGCGGCACTGAGCCAGACCTCAGAAGAGAAGAGGAAGAAAGATCAGGAGGAATGGTTCACGCAGAAGGCGGACACATTGTCCAACTTCGCAGAAAGGGCTGGCACATGGATGGAGGAGGTGCATAAGCGTACGGAGGAGTCTATGGAGCACCAAGATGATGTCGGGCCGGAAGACAGCGCATACGTCGTCGTAGGTAAAGGGTCTAGAGCACCATCCACTACACTTTCCAGAACATCATCTGCAAACGCGCGTCTGAAAGTTGAATTAGAAATGGCCGAGTTGCTAGCCCAGGCTGCCGCGCTAAAGCAAAAACGACAACTCGATGAAGAGGAGGCTCTGCTCTTAGCTGCCTCATCTAAGTTAAGAGCAGAAAGGGAGGAACAGGAGGCTCTGCTCTTAGCTGCTTCATCTAAGCTAAGAGCAGAGAGGGAGGAACAGGAGGCTCGGCTCCTAGCCGCCTCATCTAAGCTAAGAGCAGAGAGGGAGGAACAGGAGGCTCTGCTCCTAGCCGACTCATCTAAGCTAAGAGAAAAGAGAGAGGAGTCACAGGTCCAGGCTGCTTTAGCTGCGGCAGAGGCTAAGTTCAAAGTACTGGGAGAGTATGGGGGCCAACGAACACCATCCGGAGTGTCCCGTATTGGTGGAAGGAGCCAAACGTTACACTATAAAAACGAACTGGATAGTTGATATAAGTTGGATATATAAACTGGATAGTGTGTGTGTGTGTGTGTGTGTGTGTGTGTGTGTGTGTGTGTGTGTGTGTGTGTGTGTGTGTGTGTGTGTGTGTGTGTGTGTGTGTGTGTGTGTGTGTGTGTGTGTGTGTGTGTGTGTGTGTGTGTGTGTGTGTGTGTGTGTGTGTGTGCGTGCGTGCATCTGAGGATGGCCAGATAATGTTGATATTTAAACTTAAAAAATAATTATACAGAGAGAAGCTTCAGCAAGTACAAAACGCTGCTGACCGACAAAAGAGAATCCCTCACTGAGGAAAACACAAAGGCCTAACCATCATGTATCACAATTCACAATGGTGATTGTTGTGAAGGATCAGATTAAACCGAATATGTATATTTATTTATATATATATATTTAATTGTATTTGTATATCGTTTGATATCCCCTGTATATTCCTTGTACAATATGCATTGAATATCCCTTTAGTCTACTAAACAGCCCATAATAGTTTCATTCTACCATTGGACGAGAACCTGGCGCCAGGTTGCCATACCCCTAGGTCCAAGTTCAATCGTGCCGCCTAACATGTCGAGGCAAGCCCCGGTTCCGCGCAGGAATATGTCGGGCGAAATACGAATGGTACTATTTGTTCATAGCGCATATATATATGGCGCAAGTAAAGTAGAACTTTCTTTTAGTCCAGTTCTTTACCCTCCAACAGAGTGACAGACGCAAAGCCTCCCCACGACGCACGTGCGGTGTAGTAAGGCCTACTTGGCCCAGAATAGGCATTGAGATATCGTGTAGATTAATAGTTGAATAGTCATAGTTTGGCACTATACCGTCGAGTTGGACGTATTCTATTAAGCTAATAATAGTCTATTTATGTATGGTGCATCGTTCGGTTAGAGTTCTAAAGTTATCAGTACCCCCATCGTTCCTGACGTTATCTGGACGCTTAACCAGGCTGGTCAGACCCCTAGTGGTGATTGCATCCGAGGAGCTCCGGGCCAAGAGCGACTGGACCTGTATATTGGATTACTCTACCCGGACGACGGCGAGCCTTCCCCGGCTTGGATTATGCTTTGTGTGCTTTGATTATTCCATGGATAAAGGCCAACACTGCGGAGTGTTGGAATTACCCCCCGGAGAGGACTCCAGGTGAGACGGCGCTCTACACGTGAGGTCGCCTCACGTCTCTCCGTTGTGGACCGGCAGATACCGTCCACAGAGGGTCCAGCTGTATTCGTCTGCGGTCCGAGGTTCTGTGGGCACCGTGTCCAAGACTTTGGATTCTCCCAAGACACCGTCGGCCAGATGGGATACCGCCAGCGGCTTCTCTAACCCCCCCCTCCTACTGTCTTACAACCAGCGGGACCCCCCCCCCCCTTAGTGTATCCAGCTATAATCATTTAAGTACCATCGCTATCGTTTCCTAAATATTCCAGGTTGTATACTTACTCCCTGCGTAACCAGAGATTGGACATTCAATGTTGATTTACCTACGAATACTCATTTGCCATAAAAGTGCATATTTCATATTTCAAACCATAAATGTAATTAAGTGATCCTTGTATACACCCTTTGCTGTATTAAACCTTCGATTTGGTACATTTGTGTGGATTCGTTTCATCAGGTGGGAAAGTGTTCATCATACTTATATCTTGTACTGGGTGGCCAGAAGTTAAAGTACATGAGGTAGTGGTATTAAATATCATATCTAACAATACAGTCAGGGAATTGTACCCCTCAGTTACAGTGATGTCAGCCAGAGATGGGGAGAAGCATGAACCTTTAACACATTGAGTGCCACGGACGTGTTTTGTCGCTAGTTCATGCCGACCTTTGAGTGCCCCCGACGCTATATAGCGTTTGTTTGTCTTTTTTTTTTTATTGGCGATTTGAATTCATATTTCATCAATCGAGCCTCGGGTTAGTGCTGCAGTCTCTCTGAGCTCAATTGGGAAGATACCGCCCCCTATTGTCTCTCCCTGTGTAACTGCACCCCATTACTTTACACTGATGCAGGGGGAGTGGCCAGTTTGCTAATTTAACTTTTCCGTCAAGCCAACTGAAGGATCGATTGTGCTCGCCGGCCCGGAAAACGTGTGGATTATGTATTTACAGGACCCAACACTGTAATCAATAAGCGTGATCGATATTTGGAATGGCGATCAGGAATTGGAATAATCTTTTTGAATAACATCTGATCTCAGGTAAGGAATTTATTTTACCAGTCTTAGGATAATCAGAGCTTTTTTCACAGATATATCAGCATTTGCCCTATGCGTGTGTGTGTGTGTGGCTGTGATCGCTGATGAGGAAACGAGAGATTAGATTTTTCAGCCCGCCTCTATAGCGTGCATAAGTACACATATACTATCGATAATGTAGCGTTTATTTGAAAACGATTCATAAATAGGCCGAAAAATGACAACGTTTTTGTGTATGCTAGAATATTCCAGTAAATGCCTTTTATCACGGAATCTATATATTTTCCTGAAAAACAAGGGCTTTTCAAAATGCTATAAAATGAAAATGAACCGATTAAAAAACAATCCGTTTCGACAATGTTGACTGCAAACAAGTCATTGATAAACGACAGGCAGATTAGACACATAATTTAAGAGAGAGATTATGCGTTCACAACGCTATCATTGAAGTGGGTCCTGGCATTTAACCATGTTTCCCATGTTAATGGCTGGCACTCAAACTGTTAGAGGACATCTCTTTGAAATAAATTACATTTTACAGTTTTTTTCTGATTTCTTTTAACAAATTATTATTTTGTATTTAACTATTTAATTATTATTTAGTTATTGCACTGCACTGGCAGTTGAACTGCATTGAACTGAACTGAATTGGAAAAAAGAAACCTCATAACTGAACTGGCACTGAACATTGAACTACACTGGCACTGTTGTACTGTTATTAAAGTTAGTTAAAAACATAATTTTTTATTGTTTTTTTTGGTTAAATCCAAAGGAAAAAATATAAAATCAGAAAACAGGAAAATTCATATCTGAAAACAGGAAAAGATAAAAACGGATTTCATAGGGCCCTAGTTAAGGTGAGTTTGTTATGGTTTGACACCGACCCCAAACGCAACGACACAAGAGAGTAGGATTCAGAGTTGCCAAATACGAGGGCTTGTTTATTAGGTACTAAGAATAAGAGAAACAGGGAAAGCAGGTCAAACAAGACAGGTACAATGATCAAGGGGCAAAGTTCTGCTGCTCTGCAGCTTCTCCCGTGAGAGTAGTCTTGGGAAGCAGGTGTTGACTTCTGAGCCGCTCTGCAGAATTCTCTCTGTGGATTCTCAGATGTTGTTGCGAGACCGAGAGAGGGAGAGAGGGAACGAGTCAGTCACAGAGCAGTCTTAAAACGAGCAGGAGAACAGGGTGTACAATTCTTCGTGTTAACAACACAGTGAGCACAATTCCAAAAACAGCCCAAGTGAATCTCTTCGTGTTAACAACACAGAGAGCACAATTCCAAAAACAGCCCAAGTGAAAACTCTTCGTGTTAACAACACAGTGAGCTAAATCCTAACACAGTCCCAGTGAATATCTTCATGTAAACACACAGTGAGCAAAATCCAAACACAGTCCAATTGTGAAATAATATCTTCGGTGTGAGCAAACACACAGAGGGAGATGGAAGATCCCAAAAATATTATTCCATAAAGGAATAAGCAAAAATAGATAATGGCTGGGTGAGTGACTGTTTGACAAAAAGGTGGTAGTCTTCAGTGTAAAAGTTACACACGAAAAACGGAATAGGTCAAGACAGTCAAATAGATAACTCACCCAGACGAGATGCGTAAATGGAACTGGAACAACAGTGGAGGCGAGCGCGCGCCACGGGAGCAGGTATCCAAGCGAAGGCTTCTAGGAATTCCTGGAGAACAGCACAGAGAAAAAAGGCAGCAGCAGCAGCAACGGGGAAAAACATCCAGAGACAAATCAAGACGATCCAACAACTTAGGGTGGGGAAAAACGGGGTATAAATAATGAGGGATCGATTGATTGAAAAGCAGTGACAGCTGGGGAATGTGATTGAAAAGCGTGGGGAAGTGAGAGAACCAATCAGCGACGTCTCTGATGACGTCAACGGGGAGAAACGTGTGAACGAGGGAATAGAACCAATTGACAGAAAATGAATGAAAACAAAGCGAGGGTGGTTAAAGGAACAGAATGAGTGAGAGAGCAAGGACAGAAACCTCACAGAGTTAAAGGGGCTATGCATTATAAATGTCATTTTTCAGTCTCTAGCATTGTATTATAGTAATAGGAGTTCGTATCAATGTGTTTTAGGGTCTAAATACCATATTGGCGGATTGCTCCGATTCAGCCCAGCCCCTCTTGTGCTCTAGTAAATCGGGTCATTTTGATTTGAAGTCCTGAGTCACGTCATTAGGCGCACAGTGATGCGATTGGCTCTGTGGTTGGAGCTAATGCCCGCCCCCATTCTACCTAGACTAGACAGCTAGTGGAGCTGCGGGGCCGTGCGCTTTGGAGGGAGAGAAAGGAAGAGAGAGCCGAGAGGGAGAGAAAGGAGAGAAAGGAAGAGAGAGGGAGGGAGGGAGAGAGAGGGGGCACTTGGGGGGGGGGGGGGTACCTGCCGGCCACGCGCCACACGGGAGATTGAAAGAAAGAAAAGAAAAAAGTTGCCCCGTCTCATCAGCGAGAGCCGAGTGGGAGAGAAAGGAGAGAAAGGAAGAGAGAGGGAGGGAGGGAGAGAGAGGGGGCACTTGGGGGGGGGGGGGGTACCTGCCGGCCGCGCGCCACACGGGAGATTGAAAGAAAGAAAAGAAAAAAGTTGCCCCGTCTCATCAGCGAGAGCCGAGTGGGAGAGAAAAGAGAGAAAGGAAGAGAGAGGGAGGGAGGGAGAGAGAGGGGGCACTTGGGGGGGGGGGGGGGTACCTGCCGGCCGCGCGCCACACGGGAGATTGAAAGAAAGAAAAAAACTGCCCCGTCTCATCAGCGAGTGGAGCTGCGGGGCCGTGCGCTTTGGAGGGAGAGAAAGGAAGAGAGAGCCGAGAGGGGGCATTGTCTCTCTCTCTCTCTCTCTCTCTCTCTCTCTCTCTCTCTCTCTCTCTCTCTCTCTCTCTCTCTCTCTCTCTCTCATGGTATAAATGATTATTTGTGTAAATAAGGTTATACGCCGACCATTAAGAAAATACATGTTAGTTTAGGAATAAGGGGCAGGTAACTATAAGATGCATTCTTCTTCCTGCTCCTTTTGTCCATGGAATGACTATTTATGATTTTTTAATGAAGAAACTTGTATTATTCCATGTGGCAAATAAAAACTCTGAACTGAACTGAACTCTCTCTCTCTTCCCCCCCCTCCCTCCCTCCCTCTACCAGTGCAGACTGTGGTCT
Source organism: Notolepis coatsorum (assembly GCF_963971535.1). Classification (NCBI taxonomy): domain Eukaryota; kingdom Metazoa; phylum Chordata; class Actinopteri; order Aulopiformes; family Paralepididae; genus Notolepis; species Notolepis coatsorum. The sequence goes on along the minus strand of NC_140165.1, from coordinate 138,680,058 downwards.
GACTGTCACTCAAAGTGCTTATGGGCGGAGCCAGGCCATAACAGCCTGATTTCTTGAGGCTGAAAAATGATGGTTTCGAGTACTTGATTAGAAATATAAAACAATGAATTTTTATTTTTTTTAATTACAAATGTCTTCAATAGACTAACAGGAATTGTGTAAAGTTGCCCAAATAGTGCTAGGAATAGCAGTGCATAGCCCCTTTAATAAATTCACTCTGAAAATCTGCTCTGCTCTGATAAACTGACTCTTTGGTCACCCTGGGCCCTCAGAATTTCCGAACAACTTGAGTGTGCTCGCTCTGACACTTGTAAATAGTTATAAGTGTTGTATGTGCCTCCCAGTATTGTAAATAGTTCATGTGTGTTGTCACCTGTATGTATAATTGTAAATAATAATTTATGTATTTAAAATTAATTTATGTATTTATTTACCTAATTTATGTGCAATCGTTTAATTTCAGCTCAGTGTAGAGAAATGCACAGATACTAACAACCGCCTTACTGGGCGCATCTATGACGTCACTGTTGACAACACATATCCGTGACACGCGCGCCCCGCGAAAACACTAGTAGTTTTGGGAGCCTACCACCCCCCCTGAAAATAATCCTAGGGGAAACACTGTATACAATATACAATACAGAGTAAAATGAGTAACAGTGAGGTAGAATGCAGAGGTACAAAACGTGGGGTAGGATGCAAATGAGGTATGAATCAGTGGTGGCTGCTGACTTTTTGGTGAAGCACAAATTATTATATTATATGTTAAATAATATTTTTAAAACATCCCCCAATGTGTGTGTCAGTGGTGGCTGTGAGTTAAAAATATTGGGGAGGACGGGAGAGATAAAAACAAAAAATTATAAAGAAGTACAGACACACAGTGTGGTTATGAAGACAGCAGACAGACACTACAGTTAAAGACAACAGGCACTAGTAAAATACCTTGGAGTAACTCTTGACACACACGCCTCACCTACAAACATCACATCAATAGCTTAATCAAGAAGGCAAATCAAAAACTATTTGTTTACAGCCAGATCATCAGACCATTTCTCACCCTCACTGTTTCAAACACATATCTACATGCAATTTTTCTTTCACCAATATCTTACTGTCTCCCAATCTGGTCCCTCACAACAAAGGAAATTATAGGAAATTATATGGGTAGGCGGGGTGGGGGAAACTGTACAATTGTACAAGCAAAACTGTACATTGGAATATCGACGAAACCATACTTGGTAGAAGAGGGTCTCGTGTATTCTTGGGTTAGGTCATTTACTGTACATTGGAGGGGGTTGGGTTACATCACTCAGCACTATAGGAAATGAACGACAGAGACTCAGAGACTTAGGCGCAGAGACTCAATCGCATCGGCGACTGAGGAAAGACAATGCATGTGTGTGTGTGTGTGTGTGTGTGTGTGTGTGTATCCCGGTGTGTGTGTGCGCCGCTCCAATTGCATGTCCAGTTCGTTGCATGCCGAATAAAGACCCCCTAAAGAGGTTGTGCATTACACACGCAAGGCCACAGCGGGCCAATTAATTCATAATCAACACAGGCCCGCCCCACACAGCTACTAAATATAAAAAAAAATGTTTCACTCACCATTGACGACTTACTTCTTACAAGGAAATAGTGTCCCTCGTAAATAGACTCCCTCCCATCAGATCACTTGTAAATTAAATCCATCCTTCGATATTTTCTGATGAAAAAGGTCTCCATTCGTCTTCCCCAGCCAGCCCACTCAGAGCGAGACTAAGTCGGCCCATCTGACCTGGTAGTCCGATAACCTTGGTCGTGGGGGTCTATCTGGGGTTGCTTGGTAGGTTTCAATGCAACTCCCGGTTCTCCCTGGCCACAGGTAAACACATGTTTCGCGAATCCTCCCCCAAACTCCTTATACTACCTCCGATTCCTGTACAAAGAGTCGTGTTGACGCTTCCGCCCTAGCCGTCTCATTAGCTTATTAATGTATATTAATAATAATTAATAATAATATATATATTTTTTTGTCTGTATATTACTAGTGAAGCACTGCCTCACTAGTTGTCATGCAATAGCCTCCACTGGTATGAATGTGGTGCAAATCTCTTTAATAGATAAATATAAAGTGTGTTAAAGTGTCTAAAGTGAATAAAGTGAGTGGTAAGGTGAGTGTTTGTTTAAAGTGAGTGTGTACATGTGGATGTGTGTGCAGTTTGTGTAGATGATGGGTTGTTACATAGTGTCATTAGGCGTGTTCGAGATGGGATAGGCGGACGCAGATCTGCACAGGTTTTACTACGGCCTCGCCAAGCGCGTTGCATGACGGTTAGAATGTTGTCCGACTTGCTCTGAAAATCTGACGAGACGAGGCGCGGAAATATCGCGGGAGCGAGCCACGCACAGCCTTCAGAGCGAGGCGCCACAGTACCTCTCAGCCGGCTGCTCCACGCAAATCCATGATGGGGAACGACTTGCTGTCGTTGCGCAAAGCGCCTATTGGCTCAGAAAAATTGTCACCTGGTTGTCACCACCAGCCACGCCCACAAGAGGAAGTTATGAGCCGTTTGATTGATTGAAGACTTTATTACAGTACGGGTCCCGTCTACCCGTCTATCAGATATATTTATTATTATTATTATTGGATACAGGAGTTTGGGTACCAAGAGCTTCTTCAAATAAAGTTTTCATTCATTCATTCATTCATCATATCATCATGATAAACTTCAAGTTGCGTGTTGTGTGTGCGGCACTGCGGTGGCCAGGAGCGTGCAACAAGATGGTATACATTATGGTATATGATTTATGAATAGTATATTCCACTATCAGTATCACTATGGTGTGCTGTACATTTGAATCTAATCTTATTTTGCACACGGCCATCGCATTATAATGAGCTGGACAGGTGTGTAATGTGTGTGGTGGTGACGTGAACGCGTATCTGCGATGCGAGACTAGACGAGAGGCTCTCGTGAAATCTGAAGTGTCCGACGTTCAGACTCCTCCCCCGGCTGCACTCGGCTACTCTCGTCTATTTTCGAGGCGAACCAAAATCCATCTCGAACACGCCTATTGTCATTGAGCATCCTGATGACCTGGGCATAGAAGCTCCTTCTGAGTCTCTCTGTACTGGCCATGAGGCTCCGGTAGCGCTTGCCTGACTGCAGCAGTTCAAAGAGGTAGTTGTTTGGGTGATTATTCTCTTAGCCTTGGCCCTGCAACTCTTGTTATAAACGTCCTGGAGTGTGGGAAGCCCACCTCCAATTATGCGCTCGGCTGAACGGGCCACTCTCTGTAGTCTCCTGCGGTCTTGTGCAGTGCTATTCCCAAACCAAGAGGTGATATTACCAGTCAGGATGCTCTCTATTGTGCACGAGTAGAAGTTCTTGAGGATATTCTGACTCACTTTGAACTTCCCTAGGCGCCTAAGTAGAGGCGTTGCCGTGCCTTCTTCACTACACTGTCAATGTGTGTCCTCGGATATGTGGACTCCGAGGTACTTAAAACTGCTCACTCTCTCGACCGGTGCCCCATCGATGCTGAGGGGGCTGTAGTCCCTGGCCCCCGACCTCCTATAGTCCACAATCATCTCTTTCGTTCAACTGATGCTCAGGGAGAGGCTGTTCTCCTGATACCATCGTGCCAGGTCCTCTACCTCTTCCAGGTAGGCCCTCTCGTCGTTTGCAGAGATCAGGCCCACCACGACTGTGTCGTCAGCAAACTTGATTATTGTGTTGTACTTCTTTATTGGAATGGACTACTGGACCCTGTCGTACAGGATCCAGTGATTGACATGCCTAGAGTTTATACTGAACTTGGTAGATCTGCTTTTAGCTTCTCTGCCCCTACCTCCTAGGAATACCCTGCAGGAAACTCTAAAAGCTAGACATTCTAGTATGTATGGGTACATTTAGAACCTTGATGACTAATCATGTCACCACAATATGTAGGCAAATTGTTTTTAAAATGTTACCTGTTTTTTGTCCTTGAAATGTGCTTTTAATTGTTCTGATTGTCTGATGTTTCTGTATTTATTAACGCACTATGAAACATCTCGACAACACTGTAAATGAGTTAAACGACTACGTGTATTTATTGAGTATAAATAAAGATTGAATGAATGGGTGTGCTGACTGTGTACCATCTTCCGGGGTAGTGTTGTCCTTGTATCACATGTGTCAGTGTCCTTGATACGTCTCTACACCAATACTACCAAGACAAAGTCCTGCACATACAAGTGCCTATTGTTAACCACTTAAGCATCGGATTGCCGATCAACCAATACATTGTTGGAAAGTTGAAATTGCCGCCTCTCGATCGTCACCCTACTCTACCTATTGCGTGCTTCCAGTCTCAAGTTACAAGACGAAACATCCGACAAACGTCATTTGACAAGCCATTCGGACAAGTGACCACGTCCAGTTTCGCCGGGTCCTGGACGGACCAGTCACTGCTGATGGCGAATATTATTGACCACCTTTGTAGCCAATGAAATTCTGGAGCCAACGCTATCCCATGCAGGGGCTGATCGCAATGAGAAAGGGGTAGAAGAAGCCAGGAAAGTCCTTTGTTTTGACTAGAGCCTCTGAATCAATGAAAGCGGATGGCCATTTTGGATAATCATGCCAAATTAACGCCGGTACACACATATTTTTGTTATAAACTCAAAACCCTTTATTTTTGTTATAAAATTTGGACCTGTACTGTAGATAAGACTTCAGGCTATAGAACTGTTATGTTTTCCAGCTCCTACCTCTCAGCTGGAACTTAAAAACAGGCATCTGGCAACAAGTAAACAGAAATGTGAGTACTCAAAATGTTTACTTCAGTGTGTTCAAACCTCTGTAACTCTCAGAGTCATTCTTCCTTGTTGTGGAAGAAAGATCAGAATGTTTCCTTTCGAAAGAGACCAGACTCATGCAGTGCTATAAGTATAAAGTATTGTAGGAGTGCGGAACAAACGGACTGACAGACGGTTGTTAGATGCAATACATGTGAAGTGCAATGTTTACTTCCTACTTCCTATATACAACCTAATACGTCATCACGTCAACCCATGTGACTATACAACGTCAATGCCCTCTAACCACACCCTGTGCATAACATTGAATGTGGATGTGACAGAATGTGAATGTGCATTATATTGTCCATTCATTCAAGTGCAGGGTTAGGGAATGGCTCATTGAAAACCAGCACTATCAACACTGAGGTGTCTGTGTGTGTATGTGTGTGTGTGGATATGGTACGTCTGTCTATGTCTGGGTCTCTTAATATGTCATGATGTGCTCTGTCCTTGTGTCCATGACTGTATTGTGACCTGTATCCCTATCGTATGTCTATGTGCTTTTGTTGTGTTTTTATTCTAACGTTATTTATCTTGATTTTATTCTGTTTTTATTGCTAACCCTTTTTTCACACAGGACTTTAGCCTGTACCTTCTGGCAGGGGGACTGCCAATGGAAATTAGCCTTTTGGCAAAAATTGGGTGCATTTACATTTGTAAAATGTTTCCCCCTTGAACAAATAAAGTAAACCTAAACCTAAACCTAACCTATTGTCCCCCACAGTATAATAAATCGCACATTACTTTGGGCATGCACTCGTCAGGCATGTTATGCAAAACTAGCCCCATTTTTGTGTGATGCATATGTGGTTAAACCACTGGATTTGTCTGTTCTGTGTGTTGAGCTTCATTAATAAAAATCTTAGGACACAGACAACTGTTGACTCCTCGGACAAGTCGTGGGTTCTAGATGCAGAAATGACTCTAACATTTAACAGTATGAGACTGATAAAATCGTCTTGGAGTATTGGAGACACTCAAAGTCATTTGCAGACATGCTTATAAGCAGCCGCCTACCCCACAACCCACGGACAGTTCATCGTGAGCGCAGAGAGAGCATTACACGCCGTGAGACATCTCCGGCTTTAGCCACCTCATCAAACGATCGTCCTAACGAGTGTCATAATTCTCCTCTATCTTAGCGAAAAGCAGTCTCCTTTATAGCTATACAGTAGGCCTATATTGCTACATCACATGGGATCATATATCCTGCAGTGATGTTAGGGTAGTACTGCAGTAATACTGCACCGTGGTGTTTTTTGTTTTTTATCCTCTCCGCCACGGTAAGTGGGTTGGCATGATGGACTGGGTACCGGTGCCGGCTGTCACTGTGGTGTGCAGTGCACCCTGATCTACACCGTTCCGAGCTTTAAGTACTACCTCACGCTCTGAGCAATTATGGGCCCGCTTTCAGTATAGCCTGCCACAGAGAGAGCCGGGGATATATTGGTGGGAACAGCACCATTTCTGCTAGTTAATTATTCATGCGTTACATTACTGTAGAAATGATTTAGAGTCTTACATTTTTTACATTTTTCTCTGTGTTGCAAAAAAAAGTCGCTTTCACCTGTGAATTTCAACAGCCGACTCTGGGTGTGTTTTTACGTGAGCGATCCTCACCGTGCACACGCCAGTATAATGATGCAGTATTTCCATAGGTAACTTTTGGAACGATCAGATGCTACTTCATCCATTCAACACAGTGTTAAACTCAGTAGTTGCACTGAATGAGAATCTCAACAGTAGCACTGGCATGATGGCACACTGCCTGCATCTCCTCCCAGCTCCGACTCCCTCTCGTATAAAAGTATTCGATTTGGTTGACGACCGTCGCAGTCTGGCTGAGTGGGTTGATCTACTTCCACCACACACACACACATAAACACAGCATCACATCACCTGTTTCGCTGCCAATGGATCATCCTTAATCATCATCGCGCAGACTCATTCATTATGTAAGAACATCCTAATCAGTTATGCACTGAATGTACGCATGCCTAATGGTCTACAGCTGATTGGGCAGGAGGGGGCGGGAGGAGGTAGACAGAGGCGGCGTGTGCCACTGAATCCGAGGGGAGCGAGCCCAGTCGATTTCGGCAGTGCATCACACGCAGAGACATTAATAAACGCCACTGAGTCTCACAAATGACTTATGGAGTTGTGAAAAAGCATCATCCCCCCAGAACGGTGTGGCGTACAACATAATCAATTTCCGGAGTTGCACAAATATGTGCCACTTTATTATACAAATAATAAATGAACATTAGACGGCTGGTAATGTAACCAATTTGTCTTTCCCAGGGCCGCTAATGGCACAAAACCCTGCGCGTGAACTTCGCCGGAGCGAACTTCAGATATTCCGGCACTTTCTATTAAAAATGTAAAAGCAATCAGTGTTGTAATCTTCAGTTGCAGCTCTCGCTGGAGTCAACGGTGCCGAAACAACAGCCAGTACAATCTAATATCAATCAATCAGGAGGGTTTGTGTTCACTGGATGAAACTACTCATACTGAGAGACAGCATGGGAGGGAGGATAGCGTGGTCGGGTACACATTTTCTTTCTGAGCGCTGTACAGGCAATACACCATTTAGATAAATGCAAACCGATTCATCCAGTCATTAGGCATTATAGTCGAAGCAGTGTCCACACATACTCAGCCTTCTTTGTATTGTAATAGTAGGCTCATATACTCAATGTAAGTGATTGTGAACTCTGCTTGACCTCATCCGAGTCCATCCGCCTGCTCTTTGCATCCCGGACGTCCTTTCCAGCAGGCTCTGTTAGGTCGCCCCGTGCTTGTTAAACATCCTCTACACGGGGTCACGAGGTCACAGTGGGCTGATGCAGAGGCAGCGGCCTACAGGTCTACGGTTGTGTTGTGTGTACCGAAGAGGGCTGTCCGGGGCAGTGGCTGCCTGCCCTGCACACTCAGCCCTAATGAAACACATGAATCATTGCTGAGTTTCTCCCTAGAGTTTCTCCCACACTCAGCTCAGCAGAGCAGTCCACACAGTAAAGCACACACAATGCACAGACATCAGCAGCACTATAGCCTTCCTGCCTTCTGTGCTGCCTACACAGGGTGCATGTGAGAGAGTGAGAGAGAGAGAGAGAGAGAGAGAGAGAGAGAGAGAGAGAGAGAGAGAGAGAGAGAGAGAGAGAGAGAGAGAGATGGAGGGGGGCTTTAATGAATAATGAATAAGTGAGAGAACCACTCCTTCACTATACACACACACAGTAGCTCGGGAATTATTCCTGCAGTGCCCAGACATCGTAAAACAGGATTTATGCAATTTAATTAAGCTTTGGAACAATCACCTATATTTACAGCTGCAGAGCGCATGAAGCATAGAGTGGAGGATCTCTCGGCTTCACGAGTCGACCATCATTTTGATTTCAGTCCTTTACGGCTCATTGTTCCCCAGATATGAGAACAAGGCTCCTGACTATGTACATGCCGCGCTTGGTAGAGCACTGTATTTATAGTCCTAAGAAATTAGGTCCCTATAGCGTGACTGTCTTGTTGTGTTTGATGACTTACACCCTGAGAGGTCAGAATGAACCAACTAATGGCCATGTTTGTGGTTATATACCAGTAGATGTACGCCACCTATAATGTATTTGTTTGTGAAACGAGAGCACCACATAGAAACACAGGCTAATCCGTTTGGTTAGATTGTATCATAAATATATAACTCTTGTCTTTTCAGTTGTAGCCTATTCCAAAATTCAGCTATTTCATTTGTTTGTTCGTTTGTATATTCTATAGTACTTTTATTTTAACTTAGTTTATATTCCATGTTGTTTTATTCTACCTTAGTTGTCTGTCTGTTAATGTCGCACCAAAAACGACCAAATCAAATTACTTGGCAATATACGACCTTTCTGATTCTGATTCTGGTTCTGGGTGAGTCACGCTTATACTTCCTGTAGGCCTATGGATCTTCGTTCACCACGCATTAGCTTACTTCTTCACACAACACTTACTTCTCTTTCAATTGATTCCAAAATGTCGAGTACATGTGACACTGGCGTGCAACGGTGATGTGTTTTTGCTACCTTTTACATACAGAGTTATGGGAATGCCCTACCCAAAGCTGTAAAGGAATGTGGATCACTACCCACTTTCAAAACCTCTCTCAAGGGACACCTACGGGAGACTGCAATTCAACACTGGCCCCTGTAAATATCCTAACCCAACCCCCTCCAATGTACAGTCATTTACCTAGTATGGTTTTGTCAATAGTTCAATGTACAATTGTGTTTGTTTGTACAGTGTCTCCTCCCCCCCCCCCTCAATGTACAGTGTTACTTGTTTATACAGTGTGCCCCCCGCCCCCCCCCCCCCCCCCAACCACCTCCAATGTAAATTACCCAGTATGGTTGTCAATATCCCAATGTACCCAACCCCCCCCACCCAACCTCCTCCAATGTACAGTTTCTACGTCAAATGTATATACTCCCTTTTCTTGACTCCTTCTGTATCTTGACTCCTTCTGTATCACAAAAAGTACTGTATTTGCAAATCTGGTATGTCATAAATGTATAGATGTAGCAGTACTGACTATCTGTATGTCATGTATGTCATATATGTCTATATGAATTGAAAATGGGGGACCCTGATGGAAACAAGACAAACGTCTTTCTCAGGTCTGCATCCCCTTAACAATTGTATGTATTGAGCCGTACTGTATTGTACCCATTCTGCAATCTGTTAAATAAAGTTTTCATTCATTCATTCATTCATTCATTCATTCATTCATTCATTCATTCATTCATTCATTCATTCATTCATTCATTCATTCATTCATTCATTCATTCAATGGATGTATGAGCATGGGAATCACGGGAAGCCTTGGTGTTACAGTGACCTCTACTGGACGGTCATGGAGTGGATTATATAGGGAGGCGGGGTCTCTTGAAATGTGTCTGAACGGTGCCCCTCTCTGCATGACGCTTATTATCCTCCCTGTGAGTGAGACCATCATAACTCATGACAGTGTGTACTGGCCAGATACCGTGCAGCAGCGTGTTGCTTATTGACAGCGGAAGAGTGCAAAAATGCTTCCGCTTCGTCACCGCACGCCAGTACGGTAATGCGCCTTTCCTTTCGCCCCGCTCAGACAAATGCATAATGTACATTGCAACACAAACGCAGCATTTCCGCGTACATTGCAACGAATCACTTGGAGTTTGAAAGTGATATCAGAAGAAACTACTTAACCTCGGCTGTCTTTAACTATGAGTGAACACAACAATCTAACTTACCATGTTTAGATAATAAAGTACTCAACCTGATTGATTGATTGATTGAAAAGTGTATGTAGTAAAATCCCACAGACCTTATACAATAATTAGAGGTTATTGTAGCACAATACAATGAGATTGATTGTCTGAAAGGAGGAGGAAAGATTCATACTTGATAGAATGGTTGGTCCCCACATCTGGCTTAATGCAGATGAAGAATAAAACGTGTACGCCAGACAAACCAGAATTGTAGTTCAACTCAGCTGATTTATTTGATCAGAGCCAGGAGTTCAAGGTGAATAGAAGGTTGACTTCTACATACAACAGATGATCAGAGAATATTTAACAGCTGTCTGTTGTACAGAAATATCACAATCAGGTTTGCATCCCAAACCTAAATACTGCACCTCAAACAGTCACTTGGTTAACATAATTTGAACATACATGGTTTACTGTACACATTATACATGAGTAAATCTGGTTTACAGATCAGGGATCTGTACAACATTACTCTAATCTTATAAACAACCATTTGGTGTTTCCCATGATTTTACTCACGTACAATGCATCAGCTCACGGTTGTTTCTGGGTGGTTTCGAAGCGGTGGGGGAGCCCCCAGACCCCTGGTTGGGTCCGAGCGCTCCTGAATAACCCTGTGTAGGGCCCTATATACTATCATTTCTAGCCAATAATACATATGGCTGGTCCAATCCTAGCGTCTTCTTGTGGGGGGTGTCCTGTGGGCGCTGGCAGCCCCTCCCTCTGGGTTTCTCTGGGGGGAGGCTGGCTGCCCCCCCCTTTGATCTCCCGTGTGGATCTTGACTCAATACCCAGAGGGGGACGCTAGTGGCCCCCGTCAGTGTCTTCCTGATTGGGTCTGTCCCTACAGAAATCTCCTCTTAAATGAATAATATATAACTTTAACATTCCTTCTATATGGCTATAGATGTCTAATATCATCCAAGTACAGTCAGTGCTTTCTAAGACTGATACCAGACATCATATTATACCTTTTGATACTAAACAGTTGATTAATAGATTACTTTGTCTGTGAGTTAGTGTTCATGCTTCAACAAGTCTAAACTGGTCTGCCTTGTGGTCAACCCAGCTTTCTCTGATCAGCATTTACATATAGTCAGTTCGAGAAGGTGTTGTTTGTTCTCTTAATTTAGTCATTGCTTGAGTGGGGGTTGAAATGACTGTTGCAGCTGTTATCTGATGCAGCTGTCTCAACTGACAGTTGAGACTGTTTCGCCACTTAGTCCACTCTGCTATTGAAAGGTACATCTGGCTTTATATTTATGGTTCTCCAATTTATTCACACATATTAATTATGAAATTCCAAGGCAATATTACCACATTTCCCCACTTTGACAATTCTCATTGTCACATACTATATATTGACTTGATTTTCTATACATACTAACCATACAATATAATAATAAAAATCATTTTTTCAAAATTTTCTCACATTTTTCTTTTTTCTCATAATTTTTCTTTTTCATTATTCTTTGGTACATATCATCAATTAGTTTCTTCTTGTCTTCTTCTTTTCTCCCCCACATTCCCCTGACTATGGCCCCCTCCCGGGGAATCCTGGTGACCCCTTCATCCAGATCCCCAATTAAACTATTCTGCCTTTAATGAAACAGTGTTTACCACCTACTATCATCAGGCTCTGTTCCTCTGGGCTCACAGCCAGAGGCTTATTTGTTGAAAACAATTAAAACAATGTAATCTAAACATTACATATTAAAGTAAAACACAATTTTTTTTTTAAATTATGGTATCCGTTGACATGATCTGTGGAGACACAGAGATTATTCTTCATTCTTTCATACATTTTGCTTCTCCTCTCCTGTTAATTCTTTTTCCAAGTCAGCCCAATCACATTTTGCATAATCAACCCAGTTGGTCTTCTCACCTCTCCCCCCTTTTATGAACATCCCTATGGACATAAACCTTACCCGCTTTGCGCACAGACGGACAGGGAGGGAGGAGCATCACGCAAGGGAAAAAAAATGTCCACCACGTCGGCCATAACCTACACCTTACTCTTTACTCTAACTATGTGTATGTGTTTAGTTTAGTACTCTTGCGTTGTGTCATAATCTATATCAGTCATTACCGTTCAGTCACTTCCCGTCCAACACACCAATCAATCACACAGAGGCCCTTGTTCAACGCTTTGGTTGCACAGTCTCCGACCGTTTTCGCCCCCCCCCCCTTCACCCCATGTCGGCCAGCCTCAGCTGAAGCCACTGTTTTTAGGCCTGGACCTCGTCATTCTGTCCCATGACTGTATTTCCATGGATCTACAGACGAACGACTCCGTCAGTCTGGAGGTATGTCTCAACCTCCGGCCTTTGTATTCGGGGCTTATATTGAAGGAGGGGTAGAGTCCCAAGCGACCTCTCTTCATAATCCAACAATCTCCCACAGGAACTGACTGAACGGGTCACACCATCGTGTCATAATCTAATGAAATGTATTCCTACACATTTTCCCCATGATCCCCCCCTTGTGATGGTCCATCCTCCCTCTCCGACTGAACTGCAAGGGAACAAAAACACAGAACAAATTTTCCTTATACAATATGTCAAATATTTCTCAAGAGACACCAAATGTTTAATCATTATGCAAAACGTAATGGGACTACTTAACTGCCATCGATCTGCCCCAATGCATCCCACGCTCCAACAGTCCTCTCCTCAGATCATGACAGAGAAACAACAAACAAAACGCAAATAATCAAAAAAACATTCCAACAGATGTCACATGTAGACCACCTCAATGGTTATTAAAAAAGAAAAGAAAAGAAATTTAAAACCTTTCAAGCCAGCACAGTCACCCTCTACAGGCTCCATTCACACCCATTCAGGCCACACAATCATAGATAAAAATAGAAAAGAAATCCAAAAATTTAAATTCAATACCTCATCCCTACAAAACATTCAACAGAAATCAAATCAAATGCAGTAAAACAAATGATATGAAACAAATGATAATGGTATAACCCAAGTGGTTCGATACACTCCTTACCTAAACACATTTTGTTATTTTTAAGACTAGTCTCACCTTCATGCATGTGTGACCAAATTGTGTGAATGTGTGTCTGTGTGTGTCTGTGTGCGTGTGTGTGTGTCTGTGTGTGTGCGTGTGTGTGTGTGTGTGTGTGTGTCTGTGTGTGTGTGTGTGTGTGTGTGTGTGAATGTGAATGGGTGTGTGTGTGTGTGTGTGTGTGTGTCTGTGTGTGTGTGTGTCTGTGTGTGAATGGGTAGACAAAGCCCTCTTTGCCCCCATCCCCCGCTCAATCATTCACTAAAGGACATCTCAATCTCACACATACATACAAAAATTAAACTCAAATAAAAAATACCATCTGTACCAGCTCAACCAAAATTACGAGCTCCAGTAATCATTCATATTAAACATACATTACTCTCATACACTCGTTAATCAACCACAGACCGACAATGGGTTAGTGCCCCTGCGCTCATCTCTTCTACTCTCTCATCCGGCTACACTCATCCCTGGCTAATACAATTCACACTTAATTTCTACACTCCTACCCTTACTTCAAAGATGGACTGGACCCATCCTAAATTTAGAACCATCCCTGCCGTCCAGTGCACAGACAGTTTCAAATTATTCCCTTATCAACCAGTTAACTCTCATAAGTCATAACCCCAAATGAATGCCACTTTCTTGATTGTCTCACTCACTTAACCCAGCTGTGTCCTGTATTAGCTCGCTTCCTGTCTCAACATTTCCCCTGTCATAAAAATAACTGCCAACTGTTCTCTCACTCTACAACTGTCTCCTGCATCTTCACCTCTCTCTCCTGTTGCATCTAATCTCACGTCATCCTGTCATAAAAGAACAAACAGCCATTGTAAACAACAGCTGCACATCCTGACCCCCCTTCTGGGCCTATTGGCCCGCCTCAAAAGGATTCCTACCCCCCTGGGTAATACAACCCTTCATCTGTAAACATTAAACGGTTAATCACACTTTTCATTCCCCAGGGGCAGCTGTCCCCTAGAGTCTAAACGTAGTACACCATCATACAGTCATCAAAATAGCATATAAACCAAACGTAGTTACCATACAATATACAATACTGTGCAGTGTACTAATATACAATACTATATAGCGCAAGGCATAACAAGCATCAGTAAATTATCCTGCTCCACAACCGGGCTTGTATCAAATTTCACTATAAAACATTTAGCAACTAATATAAACATTACCCTATTTAAATCAATGGTGTCATTAAAGCTATATCAAGTGTCTCACATCAAGCTACATAAAACACAACATTATTATCCTCAAGCTTACCATTGTACACGTTACACAAATTTAAAAAACTGGAAATGTCCATCAACTCTAATTATCATACATGTAGGCATCCTCCATTTCAGCATAACTTTTGTAGTGGTTAGCCCTAAATGCTCCTTTCTTCATACACATGTGATAAATTGATTTTACTGCAAGCATTGTGTAACTTTAGTGTAGAGCCATTTTCCTATAACTACTCTCAAACTACCGTTTATATCATGTATGCAATAAAAGTTATGATGTATCCTAACACGGGTGACTGACTATCTGATGAATTGAAAATGGGGGACCCTGATGTAAACAAGACAAAAGTCTTCCTTGGGTCTGCATCCCCTTAACAATTGTGTGTATTGAGCTGTACCATCACCCCTAACCTAACCACTATACATGTTACATCCCTTCCCCTGCTTACACAAAAATACAATGCACACATATACAAACACCGCCATATTACATAATGCAGAAAATCCTCTTACCCGTTTCTATCCTCTGAGCGAACTATTCCGAATGCACGAGACCCCATCCACGTTGTACCGCGCATGCGCAGTGGCAACCGAAGCGGCTGTTAACGTTGCTATGACAACCAAGGTCTGCCACGACAACATAATAACATGCCCCGATATCCATAACCTGCCACGACATCTATCACGCTTCTCTACCCCTCCCCCAACATCATTCTCAAAACTCGAAACGTGAAATCTGCCGCCCCCAAACGCCACAAAACAACGGCATGCAAGCTAACTAGTCTTAGCCAGCTCTAATGCGACGTTCAAGGCCCTCACGGGAGCCGTGCTTTTCAAGATCCGTTCATCCACGCAATTCGCTCAGTACCATCCAAAGCATAAACAATTCACACAAGCTTCAAATAGCCAACCACTCCAATAGAAAACAATTTTTAAAACATCCACACCAACCAACGCCGCACACATAGTTCAACACGAACCCTTTCTCCTACCTTCTCCGCCTCACTCCATAGCACCGCGAACGTTACATACTCTCCACAACACCATGACGTCACCAAGCAGCGAATCCTCAATATCATTTACCACGTTACCGCATTAATAATAACCCTCAAAACGGCCACAATTTTGCCACCTTGCGTCTCAACCGCCTCTTACTTGTAATCGCCGCCACAGTGTTTAATCAATTCTCTCATAACGCCATCGTAACGTCCCCAGCTTCACCGCGGACTTTTCCACAGAGCTAGCCAGCTCCAACCAACAGCAGGGACTCGCCTCAAACATAATATGTCCGTTGGTCATTAAAATATCATAACAAAACCATTAAGTACTTATCAGTCAGTTCGACCGAATCGTTTTTGTATCACAGCGAACGTAATTAATCAACAGGCCGGTTTCGCTCAAGAGAACGTACTACGCACCCTGAACACGCCGGCACCCTACATCTCCATTAACTACTACGTTTTAATCCTGCAATCGCACAGACCCCTGCGCTGATCATGCCAGGGTCAACAACCTTTCACCATACTTGACTCGTATGTTCTGAAATAGTAACAGAACCCTTAGCCCGACGCAATTATGCCCATACTGACCCGTCACTCACGGTCCCCGTCCCGCTATCTGTGACTACAAGCAGGGACACAATGCACCTTGGACCCAGCTCCCCTTCCATTTCAGAACAGTCAAATCTCCTCGTCTTACCTGCGCCCTCTTCCTGAGAATAATTTTAGGGCAATTATATACTCAGAACGCGCCCCTGTCGTATACAACAGAATAACCGTGCTTCCTAGCAAGAAAAGCCTTTTACCTGCCGTCATGCGACGCTAGCTCCCACAACATGACCAGATAGTCTGTGCGCCACCACCCTTCCTGGTGCAACTCCCCCGTATAGTTCATAACGTACATTCCATACGAGTTAACTAACCCCCGTGGCCCGCTGGGCCGAGACCGGCCTCCTGTGTCTGAATGAACACACAAACACAAAAAGCCTACGTTTGCATGTTCACTGCACAACAAGCGCGATCGTCATACCTCCGGACACACAAGCTAAAATATTGTTGTTGTTGATATAGTCTGTTTTCAGTATAAAGCAGTTCTTTGTTGTCCTGGCTGACAAAACAAAGCAGTCTGTTTTTAATAATATTGCATTTACCGCTCCAGTTGTTCCCACCGCAACCCCCAACCCTGCATGCAGACGCCATATTCACCGCGGGCCCCAAACAGTGGCGTACACAACCAACCTCCATCCCTCCCTCCTCCATTCAGACAACAAGCACATCGTTAATTACTTCAAACGCAGCAACACCCCAGCTCTTTTGCCCCGTGTCCCCAACACACCGCACGGTCCAGATATGATACATATAACAAGACCCTACCGCACCTTTTCAGGGGGAGACACAAAGGGGTAGGGCAACACGGCACCATTTCTGTAGTAAAATCCCACAGACCTTATACAATAATTAGAGGTTATTGTAGCACAATACAATGAGATTGATTGTCTGAAAGGAGGAGGAAAGATTCATACTTGATAGAATGGTTGGTCCCCACATCTGGCTTAATGCAGATGAAGAATAAAACGTGTACGCCAGACAAACCAGAATTGTAGTTCAACTCAGCTGATTTATTTGATCAGAGCCAGGAGTTCAAGGTGAATAGAAGGTTGACTTCTACATACAACAGATGATCAGAGAATATTTAACAGCTGTCTGTTGTACAGAAATATCACAATCAGGTTTGCATCCCAAACCTAAATACTGCACCTCAAACAGTCACTTGGTTAACATAATTTGAACATACATGGTTTACTGTACACATTATACATGAGTAAATCTGGTTTACAGATCAGGGATCTGTACAACATTACTCTAATCTTATAAACAACCATTTGGTGTTTCCCATGATTTTACTCACGTACAATGCATCAGCTCACGGTTGTTTCTGGGTGGTTTCGAAGCGGTGGGGGAGCCCCCAGACCCCTGGTTGGGTCCGAGCGCTCCTGAATAACCCTGTGTAGGGCCCTATATACTATCATTTCTAGCCAATAATACATATGGCTGGTCCAATCCTAGCGTCTTCTTGTGGGGGGTGTCCTGTGGGCGCTGGCAGCCCCTCCCTCTGGGTTTCTCTGGGGGGAGGCTGGCTGCCCCCCCCTTTGATCTCCCGTGTGGATCTTGACTCAATACCCAGAGGGGGACGCTAGTGGCCCCCGTCAGTGTCTTCCTGATTGGGTCTGTCCCTACAGAAATCTCCTCTTAAATGAATAATATATAACTTTAACATTCCTTCTATATGGCTATAGATGTCTAATATCATCCAAGTACAGTCAGTGCTTTCTAAGACTGATACCAGACATCATATTATACCTTTTGATACTAAACAGTTGATTAATAGATTACTTTGTCTGTGAGTTAGTGTTCATGCTTCAACAAGTCTAAACTGGTCTGCCTTGTGGTCAACCCAGCTTTCTCTGATCAGCATTTACATATAGTCAGTTCGAGAAGGTGTTGTTTGTTCTCTTAATTTAGTCATTGCTTGAGTGGGGGTTGAAATGACTGTTGCAGCTGTTATCTGATGCAGCTGTCTCAACTGACAGTTGAGACTGTTTCGCCACTTAGTCCACTCTGCTATTGAAAGGTACATCTGGCTTTATATTTATGGTTCTCCAATTTATTCACACATATTAATTATGAAATTCCAAGGCAATATTACCACATTTATTAACAGATTGCAGAATGGGTACAGTACAGTACAGCGCAATACATACAATTGTTAAGAGGATGCAGACCTGAGAAAGACTTTCATCTTGTTTCCATCAGGGTCCCCCATTTTCAATTCATCATATGACACACATGACATACAGATAGACAGTACTGCTACATCTATACATTTATGACATCTACTTGTCTACTGTCTGACTGAACACAACACTCTAACTTACCATCTTTAGATAATGAAATACTCAACCTCTACCGTATTTAACTAAGTTAGAGTGCTGTGTTCACTCATAGTTAAATACAGTAGAGGTTGAGTACTTCATTATCTAAACATGGTAAGTTAGAGTGTTGTGTTCAGTCAGACAGTAGACAAGTAGAGGTTGAGTACTTTATTATCTAAACATGGTGAGTTAGAGTGTTGTGTTCATTCATAGTTAAAGACAGCCGAGGTTGAGTAGTTTCTTCTGATATCACTTTCAAACTCCAAGTGATTTAGATCCAAAACATTTTCTAACAATACATGTATATTCCATAGTAAAGTACAGTTGACAGCTGCGTTAACGTTACAATGTGTTGTGTTCACAACACTGTTTAGTCCGTGACGACGCGTCGCGATAATATACATGTATATTCCATAGTAAAGTACAGTTGACAGCTGCGTTAACGTTACAATGCGTTGTGTTCACTCATAGTTAAAGACAGCCGAGGTTGAGTAGTTCTGATATCACTTTCAAACTCCAAGTGATTCGTTGCAATGTACGCGGAAATGCTGCATTTGTGTTGCAATGTACATGCATTTGTCTGAGCGGGGCGAAAGGAAAGGCGCATTACCGTACAGGCGTGCGGTGACGAATGCGGAAGCATTTTTGCACTCTTCCGCTGTCAATAAGCAACACGCCTCCAGCATACCCCCTGCCCCCCCCCCCCTCTCATGGTTGCTGTGGAGCGCAGAGTGACACACAGGTGGCACTATAGGATTTCTCACATGCAATATAACGTGACACATTATATATCATGATTAACATGTTTACAACAAAGCAAGGGACAACATAGTAACAATCGATTTATCTGGTTTCAGGCTACTTGGTGATCAGTAATTGCAGAGTTTAGATTGTTTTTTGGTGTGAAATGCTCAAGGATATTGAAAATAAGTGTTGATTCTGTGAATAGTTGACCAGTTTCCATTAGTCATTGGGGGAAAAATGCCTCTTTTTCTTTGTTTTTTTAGGTACTGCATGTGTAGTACTAGATCTGGCCTGGAGAGGATGCTTTACACACACACATGGAGGATGGCTGCTTCAAAAGTACCATAGATCCACCATAAAACAGAATTTACAATGTGATATTCCATTTATCTTGGACAGTTCAATCAATATCTATAAACACAAACAACTGTCTCTGGACTGAGCATCAAGCCTTGAATATGTGATGTTGTCAAGTGACACATTTTGGAATTGGTGCATTTACAATGAATTAGGGACCGACTTGGGCTTGTATCATTTTGTTAAGAGCTATTACATCCAAATTAAATGTATTTAAATGTAGAGCTTAGGGCTCTAAATGAGATAATGTACCCAAGGCCCCAGGCGGTCAGGGTGGGGGGTCAGACCTCCAACACCATCACCCTGAGCATCGGGTCCCCCCAGGGCTGTGTTCTGAGCCCCCTGCTGTACTCACTATACACACATGACTGTGTGGCCAAGTTCAGCTCCAACTCCATAGTGAAGTTTGCGGACGACACAGTGGTGGTGGGGCTGATCTCGGACAACGACGAGAAGGCCTACCGGGAGGAGGTTGAGGTACTGGAACGCTGGTGCCAGGACAACAGCCTGCTCCTGAACATTGGTAAAACCAAGGAACTGATCGTGGATTTTAGGAGAAGACAGCAGGAGACACACACACCACTGAGGATAAACGGGGCTACCGTGGACAGGGTGAGCAGCTTTAAGTACCTGGGGGTCCACATCTCAGAGGATCTGACATGGACAACACACATAGACTAAGTAATAAAAAAGGCGAAGCAGCGCCTCTACCACCTGACACAGTTAAGGAAGTTCAGAGTATCTGGGAAGATACTCCAGTCCTTCTACTCCGGAGCTGTAAAGAGCATCTTGACTGGAAACATCACTGCCTGGTATGGAAACAGCACGGCACAGGACAAGAAGGCCCTACAGAGAGTGGTGCGCTCAGCCGAGTGTACCACGGGTATTGCACTACCACCCCTGCAGGTTCTATACAACAAGAGGTGCAAATCCAGAGCCTGCAGAATAATGAAAGACCCTCACCACCCCAACAACAGCCTGTTCATGCTGCTGCGGTCAGGCAGACGCCTGCGAACACCAGCTACTAGGACAGAGAGACTTCGGCTCAGCTTCTTCCCCCAGGCCATCAGAGCCTTGAACACTGAACTCTCCACACACAAGCACACATGAGCACACACACGACACACACACTGTACACGCTCACACACTAGCAGCCACTTTAACATGAGCAAACACACACTCATGCTGCACACGCTCACACTTATGGTCACTTTACAAAAGGAAAGGTCACTTTAAGAATAGTATAGTATAACTTGAGATTGTATAATATAGCATTGTATAGCAGTGTACATAAAGACCCAGTGCCTCATCCGTAGCTAACAGTGTATTGCACTACCACAGGACCTAGCATGTCCTACCATGCTCTGTAAATAACTCATGTACATATACCGATATGCCCTACTTTGTTTACTTGTTTTATTGCACAATGTCGTTCTATTGTATTCTATTATATATTATTGTATTATGCACATTGTTGCGGGCAAGACCCCCCGCATTTCATTGTATACTTGTATGCTGTGACAAATAAAACTCTTGACTTGACTTGACTTGATATCCAAGTAATATCACAATGGGTACTGTCATAGTGTCCTAGGAGGTGTTCCATTGTTCTCCATCTAGGGAGCAGCTCCAGGATTTATCTCTTGATGACATCATTACTAGAATCTTGCCTCTCTGGTATTCGGCTTAAAGGGAGATTTGTTCATATTCGCAAACTGAATCTGAGCTGTTATAGAAATAACATGTGGATTTTCGCTTTAAAGGTGACATGCATTATAAATGTCATGTTTCAGTCTCTAGCATTGTATTATAGTAATAGGAGTTAGTATCAATGTGTTTTTGTGTCTAAATACCATATTGGCGGATTGCTCTGATTCAGCTCAGATCATTTCCTGCTCCAGTAAATTAGGCCATCCTGATTTGAAGGCCTGAGTGACGTCACTCAGGCTCTGGGTAGCGGACAGTGATGTGATTGGCTCTGTGGTTGTAGCTAATGCCCGCCCACAATCTACCTAGACTGACTACACAGTGAGTGGAAACCACTTCCTCATACTGCGGCAGAGTGAAACCCACCTCTGGAGGGAGAGAGAGAGAGAGAGAGAGAGAGGGAGGGAGAGACAGAGAGAGAGAGGGAGAGACGGAGAGAGAGAGAGAGAGAGAGAGAGAGAGAGAGAGAGAGAGAGAGAGAGAAAAAAAAGACAGGCCGTTATTGATAAGGCCCCCTCTCTCCCTCCCTCCCTCTCTCTTCCTTTCTTTCTTTCACTCTCTCCCTCTCCCGTTCTGGGGGGTGTGCCGCACGGCAGGTCCCCACCCCCCACCCCCCCCGCGCGAGGGTGAGAGTGAAAGAAAGAAAAAAGAAAGGAAGAGAGAGGGAGAGAGGGGGCCTTATCAATAACGGCCTGTCTTTTTTTTCTCTCTCTCTCTCTCTCTCTCTCTCTCTCTCTCTCTCTCTCTCTCTCTCTCTCTCTCTCTCTCTCTCTCTCTCTCTCTCTCTCTCTCTCTCTCTCTAACTCTCTAACTCTCTCTCTCTCTCCCACCCCCCCCTCTCTCTCTCTATCTCTCTCTGTCTACCAGTCGCAGACTGTGTGGACAGACTGTCACTCAAAGTGCTTATGGGCGGAGCCAGGCCATAACAGCCTGAAATCTTGAGGCTGAAAAATGATGGTTTTGAGTACTTGATTAGAAATATAAAACAATGCATTTTTTTGAAAAAAACCTTACAGATGTCTTCAATAGACTCACAGGAATTGTGTAAAGTTTCCCAAATAGTGCTAGGAATAGCAATGCATGTCCCCTTTAAATTAATTAAAAAATTCTGTGAGCTAAGGCCAACAACTGGAAATTACACTGCTAATATTTCTCTGGAATACACTTTCACATGAGAACACGACTGCATCCAAAAACAACGACCCTCCCTATCCGTCAAAAACACAAAATGTTACAGCCGCAGCCAGGGCTTTTCTCTCCCCTGTGTGTCAGCAGGTTCCCAGGCCCATACGTGGTCCTCCTCCTGTTCCCGCCTCACAACCACTTTGTCTACCTGGGCGCGGCCTACACACCTGAGAACCCTCACATAATCAAGGAGCCGGGATAAGAGGCCTGCACTCCTTGTCCGAGTGTTGTTTTCACCTCCCGTGGTATAGGACTCTATTCAGACCTCAGCGTTCATGGAATCATGTCTTCTTGTGCCCAGTGACTTTTGCTCTATACTAATGTTGTATATTTGGCCAGTACTCTTCTCTCTGTCTACGTGTGTGGAAGACCACCGGTCTGGTGCAGGTGTGGAAGTGCAGATGAAGCGAGTCCCACACAGGTGCGATTGGAGTGGTATCAGAATTACCTTTATTTAAGGCGTCCTGGCAACGGTTGTCTCAAAGCAT
This sequence comes from Notolepis coatsorum, assembly GCF_963971535.1. Taxonomy (NCBI): domain Eukaryota; kingdom Metazoa; phylum Chordata; class Actinopteri; order Aulopiformes; family Paralepididae; genus Notolepis; species Notolepis coatsorum. Next base: position 138,657,265 of record NC_140165.1, on the reverse strand, counting down.
TCTCTATGGCAAATACACACTCGTTCTGGATTTCCCAGTATTAAGTATTTCAATTGATCAAAAGTCTCTTCTTCAGCGGTGGTTTCAACAGCAGCAGTATTCAGCAGCAGTATTCAGCAGCAGTATTCAGCAATAAGGAGCGGGGCCTTCATCGACGTTCAGTTGATGGTGGTGTCTTGTTTCTCTCCTCTCGTTCCGTTAGTCTGTCTCATCTCTCCTCTTCTTCCCGGGGAGCGTGCTTTTAAACATTCCAGCACGCCCCCTGCTGCTCGCGTCATCAAGATGACAGACACAAACTCACAACCAACCAAAACCCGCCGGGGGCCATCTGAGACAGAGAGAATCCTGCCTCTTTTCTTAACGCTTATAATGCTTGTTATAACCTATTCCTTTATTTGCTCAAAATAGACTTGTTGCATTATTTGATTCATGAAATCCCTGAACAGATTTGATTATCAGATAAGCAGTTGGATAATTCCATTAATTTACAGAGGTTCCAATATTTCAATAATACTTAACTTATCATGAGGTCATCCAACACTACTTGAGTAATGCTTCAGACTTTATTGTTTATCTAATCCAGGGGTGGCCAACCAGTCAGAGACTAAGAGCCACAAAAATTACTGTGGTACCACAAAGAGCCACACCATATACCAGCGTTTCTCAACCTTTTTTTTTCAGTCACGGCACCCTTCATGTGTTTATAGGTCTCACCCTCTGGCCTCTGAAGTTGCTAATGTCTTTTTTATTTGGGCCTCACAGGGTTAAAAGTACCCTGTGAGACCCACGGTTGCAAAATTACAAAATCACTTTTAGCCATTTAAAAAAATTATGTTTATTTAAAAAATGTTAAGCACGTATAGTCAATTGGTCCTGTTGTTCAGCCTCACAATGCTATTTGATAGTAAATGTGTTTATATGTCCCACCCTCTGGCCTCTGAAGTTGCTAATGTCTTTTTAATTTGGGCCTCACAGGGTTAACCTCTTAAGCCCGAGATATACAGTAAAAGTGTATATTTTCAGCATTACGTTTGTTTACCAATTATTTTAACTGTTATTAGTGAAATATAAGATTATAGAAATCTCAGGGTATTGAGTCGGAAACCGGCGCATATTGACAGGAGGAAGTGGCACAGCCAAAAGTGAGTGTAGTCTTTTGAAGGAAGAGACTCGGGGCTTACGAATTTAGAAAATCTACCCTACCCAGCTCACACCCCTGTCAATCATCTGACTTCTGGATTTACTTTTTAATTTCTCTTATTTTTTGGGATTATCTCCCACAAACCTGAACGCAGTTCGTTTTTCTACCTTTCTGTGAACGTCTTGCAAAAAACGGTGTTGCAATACGATGAAAAATGGTGGAGAAATGTACATTATAAAAAAGATGGCAGAATTCAGTACTGTATCTACAAAACCTTCTGTTTAATCATCTTCCCTTTATTCATTTGCTTAGATTTTTTAGGTCTGGTCAATTTTAGCATGGTGTTATTCACAGTCAAAGATATTTTATTTTTTTCTCCTTTGGTTCATTACAATTTACTCAAGCCTAGTAACAGACACACTATTTCTGACACTGATCCTATGTCCCTAGATTCAGATACCAAGAACATGCAAATGGACCATTTAAAAAAAATTGTAAATGTTTATTCTACGTCCTTATGGAATGATTGACTTGATAATTCCAGTTATCGATATAGTGAGAACCAAGCTTTTGATATCTTTTTATTCAGAATAATAAGCTAAATGTCCTTATTATATTTGTATGTTTGTTTACTGCCAAATGTACCTATTAATCGTGCTTTTGGTCAAAACGCTCTCTGTCCTTTGTGGGCAGGGGCTCTGTAGGTAACTCTGCTGGTCTAATTTGGAGCCAAGCTTGTTGTCACAGGCTTGTTGTCACAGGACCTACAGCTGGTGATGAGATAAGACTAAAGTTCCCCTTAGGGTCTCGTAAATTCCTTCAATTCTATTTAATCTGCCCTCGGCTAAACCTGGCCTGGTAACCTGCTGGATTTGGTCACTGTCCACTGAGTTTTACTGCAGCGTAGGGTCAGTAGCGGCTCGTGGATGCTTCGCCACTAGGGGCGCTATACCAAACATTTTGCAAACATGTACAAGGCACGCATTGGCGAATATTATCACCATTGCCATCGATCAATATATGATCAGTCAGTCAAATGCAACCACGTTTCCAATAGCCCAACACAAACACGCACAGCTCTCTCTCTCTCTCTCTCTCTCTCTCTCTCTCTCTCTCTCTCTCTCTCTCTCTCTCTCTCTCTCTCTCTCTCTCTCTCTCTCTCTCTCTCTCTCTCTCTCTCTAGCTCTCTAGCTCTCTCGCTCTCTCGCTCTCTCTCTCTCTCGCTCTCTCTCTCTCTCTCTCTCTCTCAGATGATGTCAGATCCATTCAATAATAAACACATTTGTAAAGCTCGTCATTTTAAACAAGTTACCATTCATTGTCTGAGTGGTTATGCCCCACACGCGGCGAAATTAGAGAGAGAGAGAGAGCGAGAGAGAGAGAGAGAGAGAGAGAGAGAGAGAGAGAGAGAGAGCATTTTAGTAAAGTTACATTTTCAACAAGATTGCTGCTATTTAAACACTTCATGGAAACGGGGTAACGTTAACCTTATGTCGACTGTAGTATTGTATGACCTCGACATAACGTTTAAACGTTAACGTTACTCCGTTTCCATGCAGTAATTATAAAAGTGGCCAGCTAAGCTAACTGAGCTAACAGCTAGCAGTAGCTAACGTTAGCTGAAAGCTCTAACGTTACAACGAATCAGCTGTTGATATTATGCGGCATCAGTAGACAACGTATCATGTATTAAACTAGAGTTAAGATCGCTAATCTACCTTGTTGTTGGCTTGTTGATAAAGTATATCCACTCCATGGCATTGTCCATCCAGCCTGTGTTGATGTCCATCCATTGTCGTCCCTCCACACTGCATCCATATATAGCTTGTTGTTAGCCAACAAGTACTGTGTGAGTGAAGAGCTGTGTCTTTGTCCATTTCCGCCTCGAACAGCCTGCAAACTACCTGGTGTTCTATCGCCATGCTCTAAGACAAACTCTAACCTTAACCAACTTTGAAAGAGTGCCTAAGCCTAACCGTTGAAAGAACTTGCCATCACGCTCCAAGACAAATATCTGCATCACACAACACAACAACAGCATAAACGCATGTTGCAAACTGCGGTTACGGAAAGTACAGCGTCGGCCAATCAGAGAGCTTTTAGACGCTCGGCTGCTTGCTAGGTCGTTTCAAACCAGCGCCCGAGTTCCATCATAATACATCATATTCAACGCAAAGCGCGTGGCTGCGACGGATACAGCGATGAACCAGTGCACGGCGGGCACGCGCACTCCAGGCGCAATTGCGCCTAGCCCAGAGAGAAATACGGCGAGGAGAAATGCCTGCGGCTACGTAATGAAAAGGTCTATATCAGACAGAATCGTCACTTCCTGTTCAGGAAAACTATTATTAATCTTTGTAAAATTAAGTTATATTGTGCATTGGAAACACAAACATACTTAAAACGAGTAAATATTATTCATTTTAAACATGTTTATATTATTTATAGGGCTATAAAACAAAAAACTAAAAAAAAATTGTTTCTTCTTCTCTGATTTAACAGGTGGGTCAACAGGTGGGTCGGCGCCCTAGCGCCCCTAGTGGTAGAGCCGCCACTGCGTAGGGTTATCTTTTGGCCCTCATCTGTCTTCTGCTCTCTACCACAGACCTCTTAAGACAAAAGACTCCCCTTTGGGCTGTTTTAACAGCTGCCTCTTCTCGCCTTCCAGTGTAGACAGAAAACCAGTCTTATTTCACATTTATTTGAACAAGGCCTATTTCGTCCAATACTGGTTTAATATTTAAAAACCTTTGTGACGATCACTTCACACCTCTTTATGATTACATCAGTCCACCCTTTGATGAAGAAATTCATCACAAATAGCCCAGTAATCATACTTAATTGAAAAAAAAAATATTTTCCAATATCACAAAAATCTATATATATTTTTTGATAAACTTTAAAAAAAAAACACAGAATCACTTTAAAAACTACTATGGACCCCTCCGAACTTAATCTTAGCATTTTACATACACAACATAGCACACTTTTTATCATAAAAGCAAACAATAACTTTTTAATAATATCATCACTGTCAGTATTGAAAGACTCTCACACCCTAAAAGCAATTTCCCTGATTTTCACTTAGGGAATACTTCATCCCCCTATATCGTGTATTCATTCAATGTGTCTCTGTGCTGTAGAAATCCTATACTCTGTTCTGAAACCGAATTTTTTTTATACATTCTACAGAGAACATTTTGAGAGAAGGGAACAACGAAATTTCATTAGGGTTAACACATATAACACACATAACGTATATTCATGACGTTAAACATTCTATTGTTATGATGTGGCCTGCTTGCTCCTTGCTTTAGACCGTTCTGTGTGATTTACTCCAGTGTATTAGGAAAAACACATCAATGGATCTTGAACAGGATTACAACTCCACCATTGGACAATGCAAGTTATATACACACAACAGGTGATTACAGTCCAAATTTCACTCCTCCACCGAACGCTTTCACCTACAGCCTCGTGTCTACAAGCGTATTCTCCAAATCACTATGTTTTGTTCTTTTTTATCATTCTCTTGGCTTCAGCATGCTTTTTACACAATTAAGTCACATATCTCTCATCCTGGTTGTGCTTCCCTAATTTATTTTGGTGATACCTTGGTTATTGGCTACACCTTGAGTTCAAACACAAACCCACTTACCTCCCCCTGACCGTGTTCACTAACACGGCCAATCATGTTCTCCTCCGAGATTCCCAGTCTGGAGAGGCGGAGATCCGACAACCGTTCCACTTTGACCCATCTGCACACATATCACAAAACACTGTCTTACTACGTGTCAACTTACACACTCCGCCAGCTTTAAAGCCTGAAGCAGAGTTTCCACAAGACAGTCACACATTTCACAGTCCTGCATTATCACGTCAACCGACTACTTGGCCAATTTCAGCCAAACCACTCATGGGGTAAGGCATAAACCCCCTCACAAGCATACATTCAGAGCATACAACACAGAGAGTCTTGCTTCTTCAAACCTCCACATGCCACACCATTGTGGCACACCCGCCCAGATCCCTACATCCAGGTCGCAATGAGCGAGAAAGAGGATATGACTTAGCCCCATCTCACATCTCTTTCCAGTTCATTTTACAGACTCCCCTATCAATCTGGGTGTGTCACAAATTCAACCTATTCGCCAGACAAGAAGTCTCCCAGCGTCGGCCTCTAAGAAAAAGAAAAAATCTAAAACAACAAACAAAATATTATTCACTTATCATGCAAAATAACGTGTAATATACTATCAATAAAAGAAAATATCAATCGAGAGATATGTGTAATTCTCCCGGCAAAAACTAGGAAAGGAATGAAAAGAAAAAAATCTATATATTTTTGTATTATTGCACCCCACCCTTAGAACAATGCTTATTCACTGTTCAAGAATGGACAATCACTTCCGGTCTCTAACTAAATGGTTTGTAAAATCATATATATCACTTTTCTTTTTTTTAAACTACAATGTTGTATTATCCTGTTTTGGAACTTCAATTTTGTTAGTAATATTCAACATGCATTCCCAGGTATTCCGCCACAGTCTGTATTTCTTCAGTCACCCCAAAGTCAAAATTGTGTTTGACTCTCATATATTCCCATTGCGCTATGAGATGACTGAATATAACTACTATTTTCCAAATGTGTCACCCCATATATCTCCTCTCCCCCTTCACACCATCTGTTTATTGTTAGTATTCCACGTATTTTAATAAGTTGCATACATAAAACAATCGTCCAATTTATCCATATATCTATTTTTATTTATTTAATTTAATTTTTTATTCTATTTTTTATTTATTATTCCTTTCTCATTTCTCTTTCCCTTTTCTTCCCGTTTTCTTCTCTAACCGTCCTGACTCCCCTCCTACTTCCTAAACCCCTGCTTAGAAGACTTGTCACCCCATGTCTGTGGTGCAGGGCTGTCTGCTCTCCCCCTAGAGAACCGTTTTCTGGGGCAATCGCATTGCCGATGTCCTATTAATCCACAAAAATAACACTCATCTCTGCGCTGAGCTGGGCCCCACGCCATAGGGCTCCTCTGTCTGTGATTGGGCGGCCCGTTAGGCACCCAACCTGGCGGCGGAGGTGGCCGCAGCATAGGGGGTCGTGGCATAGGGGGTTGTGACCCTGCAGCCCCCCTCCCTCGTACTGTCCTCTCTTGGTCTTGCATCGGCACACCTCGCCATCCTGACAACGGTGCCGGCCTTGTCTCCCAGTTTGGTAGGGCTGTCGGACCTTGCAATCCAAGAACCACTGTTACCATCATTGCTATGGGGGTAGATTTCTATCAAAAATAAACAAACGCAAAAGTAGAATCCACAATCGTAAAAAACGATCCACACACACACCTCAGAATCCACAATCGTAAAAACGATCCACACACACACACCTCTCAATTTGTGTTTCATAAATCATAAAAACACGCTTGATTTGTTTAGATTTACATACGGAATTCTAAAAACAGCTTGATCTGGTTAGATTTACGTACGGAATTCTAAGGACACGCTTGATCAACTTGGAGTTACATACGGAATTTTGAGACAAATATTTAGCTGTTTTCCCCGTGGGGATTCGTGTGTGCCGCTTCTTCTTCTTAGAGGTCTATCAAAAATAAACAAACGCAGAAGTAGAATCCACAATCGTAGAAACGATCCACACACACACCTCTCAATCTGTGTTTCATAAGATGTTTGATCTGCTTAGATTTACGTACGGAATTCTAAAAACATGTTTGATCTGCTTGGAGTTACGGACGGAATTCTAAGGACACGCTTGATCTGCTTGGAGTTACGGACAGAATTTTGAGACAAATATTTCACTGTTTTCCCCGTGTGGATTCATGTCTGTGAAGCTTCTTCTTCTTCGGCACTACCGAACACGGCCCGAGGTGTCTCCGGCTCATGAGCGCTACCAGTGGCCAAAATCGCACATTATCTTTAGCCCTAGGCATCAACATTTCATTATGAAAATGAATGCTCAAAGTAAATATATATAGTACCATTTTGAAGATAACAACTAGGGCTTTCAAATGATATAAAATATCTGTATGATTATCATGATTATTATTATTAATATATTTCATATTTGATACAGAAATTATTACAAAAATCTTGTCCGGCCACCACATTTCAACAAACTGCATTTTCAACCACATTACTGACAAGCTAGCAGGAAACTTAGGGTATGGGATATAGACAATTATGTGGGCAATATAGAACAGCTGACAGATTAGAAATATAATTTATTGTTCAAAAGTTATGATAATTATAGTGATAGTAATAAAACAATTCCGTCTGAAAATTTACTTGAATGGGTTTATGATGAATATCTGTTTGTGGGTATGCTCAAAGTAATATATTATTCATATCTTTCATATTTGATACAGAAATTATTACAAAAATCTTGTCCGGCCACCACATTTCAACAAACAACTGCATTTTCAACCACTTTACTGACAAGCTAGCAGGAAACTTAGAGGATATGGGATATAGACAATTATGTGGGCAATATAGAACAGCTGACAGATTAGAAATATAATTTATTGTTCAAAAGTTATGATAATTATAGTGATAGTAATAAAACAATTCCGTCTGAAAATTTACTTGAATGGGTTTATGATGAATATCTGTTTGTGGGTATGCGTATGCTCAAAGTAATATATTATATCTTTCATATTTGATACAGAAATTATTACAAAAATCTTGTCCGGCCACCACATTTCAATAAACAACTGCATTCTGAATTAATTTAGCCTTGTAGTTTCTAATCCCATCATTTATTTGTATTGATTAAACATAAGTCAGTTACTGTACATGACACTGTATGTCAAATATGCTAAAGTAATTATCTTTAACTTATTGCTTATGGAGCATTGTTTCCCCATTTATCCCAGAGGAGTTGATGAACACTGCAGCTGTATTATGTAACAAATACATATGCAGTATATAATAATTGTATATAATAATTGTAAAGTGTTTTTTGATGTTTTTATTTTGTTTTACATTTACATTATATTTCATCAAAGTGTTGTGTGTTACAGTGTAGGTTAGTTTATTAGGACAAGTGCATGACAGTAAGGTTAGTTAGGGTTAGTTTTTTTTTTTTTTTTTTTTATTATTATTATTATTTTTTTTCAGATAATGGTTGAAGAAGTGTGTCTTTAGTCGACGGCGAAAGATTGGACGGGTTTCGGCTGTCCTAACTGGGGTGGGTAGTAGTTCATTTCACCATTGTGGGGCAAGTTTTGGTGTAAATAAAAATAAACTGATCAATTCAAATCAGTTTTTTTACTTTTTTGGTATTACACACTGTTCTATTCAATTCAATTCAATAAGAAAAACGTTATTAGTCCGGCAAGGGGCAATTTAAGGCATGATATCACAAACAGCTGCATTTCTATACATTCAAGACAAAACAGGACAAAACAGGGACAAGAAACATACTTAAAAGAGCATAAAAGACATGACACTGCCAGAATGGGATCCCTAATTGTTGATCTGTCAGTCCAATAGATAAATAAATAAATAAATAGATTTGGTCGGTATATAAAAAGTGCAGTTTCGTCAAAATATTAAAATCAAGGGGTGCACTGAGGGCAGCAGGTCAAAACACACATGAAGGACATGTGTGGGGTCATCAATTATTTTGTGTGCTTTCTTGAGCACAAAACTGCATTAGGGATCTTTGTGTACTGCCGATAATTTTTTAGCTAAGGTTGACAACACCTTGCAGTTTGTTCTTGTCTCTTTGACAGAGGGATGTGAACCAGCATACAAATGAAAAGGTTAAAATACTCTCAATAAAGGAAGAATAAAACATTGTCAGAATTCTCTGTTTTTTTTTTTATATTTACAGCTCCATTCGGCTATGCGAGCCTATGGAGTTCCATGGACCAAACCAACTCATCCCTTAGTTAAACTGCAGGTCTGTCCAAAGGTCAAGTTTCTATAATTTATAAAGATCTATCACAAAGATGTACTTCGTTAATAGTTATCCAATCGTGGAGCACAGAATTGGGATTAGAACACCATCAATCTATCAATTGGACCAGAGTTTGGGGAAATATTATTATGGCATCACGAAACCCATGTCATCAGCAGATTCATTTCAATTTTGTCCATAAAACATATTTAACCCCCCAGAAAGCTTATAGAATGAGACGTGCTATTTCACCGAACTGTACACTTTGTTCTCTAAATACTACTGGTACTTTTACACATATGATGTGTAAAACTAATAACTAATTATATATCTAAAGTATTACAAACTTTAGCAGAAAAATCTTTTCCCCCATAACTTCACATGGATCCATGACAGTATGCCTTCCAGCCCTAATTAAGATGGTGACGAATGAGATCAGCATCTAATATTGAAATTTAAATGCCTTTTAATGCCTGCAACGCCAAGCATGTGATCATTTGATACTGTTGCCAGTGAGTAAAGCAACCGTTTCAGACAGAACACACCATTCTTGGTTCATAATCAATACAATGCTGCCACCTTGTGGCTTGGTTTAGTCGTGGTGTAAATCTACTGTATGGAAACACTGGAATACAGTGTCTAAAACTGCCTATCCACTGACTTCCATAGTAAAGTTTTACAGGAAAAAAATCGCACCCATCTGTATTTTCACTTGGGGGGGGGGGGGGGGATGATTTACATTGTCTTGATACCCCAGGGACCGACTGTCTTGATACCCCAGGTATTATACTTACTGTCTGAGTTCTATTGGTAAGAAAACTGATAATCCGATAAGTTGGTGATCCAGGTTAAAGTCATTTATAAGTTTTTCTACAAGTATGTGAGGCTGCATTGTATTGAAGGCTGACGAAAAGTCAACAAAGAGTAATCTTGCATTTCTAAGTGCTCATGTACAGAGTTCAAAATAAATAATTTGGCATCATCAACACCTCTCTCAGGTCTATATGCAAATTGCATGGGGTCAAGAGCTGATCTGGTTGCATCAACAATTTCAGATTTCACAATTTTCTCCAGACTTTTCATTACTAGTGATATTAGGGCTATAGGCTGCAAGGGCCCCGTTCCCCGTACCTGGATAACTGAGTTAGCCGGATAATTTCCAGTCTAGTCTGACTTAAGCCGGACCTTTCCATTCCCCGACGCGCGATTGTCCAAATCACCATGACAACAGATCAAAAAGTTTGAGCCTGGTCGAGAGCAGGGTTAACTTCAGTTAGCCGGATGAACCATGGCCACGCCCCCGCAAATAAATGACAGCTCGCTTCCTGAAATGATTCTCACAGTCTAGAGATCCCATTTATACCATTCTGAATTATGTTTCTGTGCTTCGTTTTCCTAGAGGGGGCTTTTGAAATGTATAATAATAGAACTAAATGCTGATAATAAATCATATTGAGCCTATAGATTTACTTTGTCCTAAATAAAATAATGCACGTCATATACGGCGCTCGGAGTCGCGATACACGCTGCATGTGGTTATTTTAATAACGGCGCATTGCAAATGTGAATCCCGCTGGGATATTTTTAATGAATGAAACCTATCGGCCGTTTGGCTCTGATTAGTTTCATATATTCTCCGCTGTAGATTTGCTTAACGGAGCGCCCGGATTGTGTTTCATTCAAGCATAAAATTGAAGTGTCTATGCGTGGATTGTGGATTTTGTGTGATATTGTAACTGGGATTAAAATGTCTGATGAGATGCGCTGTTTGACGGATTTGAGAAATTGAATGAGCCGTTGACGTCACATTAATGCATTTGAGAATAAAGAGATAAAACTTCATTCAAAAGAAAAAATATTCTAAACACGGGTCTCTCGTCCATTAATGGATAAACAATGAATATATACCGTCTGGCACAGTGGCGCAGCGGTAGTGCTCAATCCTGGCAACCGGGCGACCGGTGTTCGAAACCCTGTGTTTCCAATATAATTTTTTGGAATATAATATTAATGATTATACGCAAAAGTAGCCTAGTTTTAAGTTAAAATATTATAAATCTACATGCATTGAGGATGTCATTCTTTATATAGCTCTCAACGTGCACCAAATTGAATTATTCCTACATTGCAAAAAGAAGGAAACGACTAGGAGAAGTGGGATTCGAACCCGGGGCGTCTGCGTGAAAGTCAAAACAACAAACCGTCACACCACAGTGCAGATAAGTAAAAGATCCACCATACATCAATCAATGGGTAAGAGAGCCGTATCCTTATTCTGTATAACAGTTTAACTAATTATTTTCGCTAGCAAGATCTCATTTAATTATTCAATCCATAAACCTACTGCCAGCAGGCAAGTTTAAAGAAATATAATCTGATTGATTGGGGTAATGAGGGACTTAAAATTAGCCTATAGATAACGCATTTAACTTGTCGGCGAGGCTATTGAGCCGTACTGCAATCTGTTAATAAAGTTTTAAATCAATTAATCAATCAATGCCGTTAGAAAATCAGGATCTCTGCTATCAATACGTGCTGGCTTTTCAACTGAAGCGGCCACGCGCACTTATCCTGGGTCTCAAGTCTGGTTCGAGTTAACGAGACTGAATCCACCTTCGAGGAACAGGAAAATCCCGGCTTCAAACATCGGGTTAATTGAATCTGGATAATGGGACTCTTGATCGACTTAGTTGAACCAGGTACGGGGAATAGGGCCCAGGTCGTTGAGGATTTTGGGTCTGCTGATCTTTGGAATTGGAATGATGATAGAATTCTTCCAGAGATCAGGAACCACTGCTGAGTCCAAGCAGAGCTGAAAAAGTATTTGAAACACTTGACTCAGTTGATCAGCACAGTGTTTCAGTGTCCTTCCACATATTCCATCTGGCCCTTTAGCTTTGTTTACCTTAATCTCTTTCAAATGTTTAGACTGCGTGGAGACTTCTGTCCAGGTGAGAGTGAATCATATAGCTTCTTAAGTTCAGCACTAAAATCCTGAGAGTCAAACCGACAGAAGAACTTATTTGCCTTGTCTGGCAGGGAGTCATGGCTACTATTTCCTATTTGGATATTTTTAGGGGCTGTATTGGTGTTCATCCCGGACATAATTTTAATTCCTTTCCAGGCTGAACGCATGTCCCCTTGATTATATTTATCTGCTATCTTATTCTTATAGTTTAGCCTTGCTTGTCTCACTGCTCGTTTGACCTCTTTATTAACATCTTTCTTCTCCTCAGGTGTCCCACAGAAAAATATCCTTTTCTTTTTATTAAGAATGCTTTTCAGATCCTTCGTTACCCAGGGTTTATTATTATGAAATATTTGTGTCTCTTTAGAGCAGACCTGGGCATTGTACGGCCCGCGGGATGATTCTGACCGGCCCGCAAAAGATGACGGTTTTAATTTTTTTTTTTTTTTTTTTTTTTTTACTTTTTTCTTTTCATGTCAACGTTCACACGCACAATATACGCTTACCTAGGATTTGACTTGATTCAACAACAAAGCAGTCGGGGCAAGCCGAAAACGGTCGAAAGTGTGGTTATTTGAAGTTTGGATTTATTTTTTCACAACTGAGGTAGGTAGATAACATTTTTAGAGACTAAAGTACAGAAAAAAGGTACCGTTGGGTACCGGTATCGATTCACAGGTACCGGTACCGTATCGGTTCAAATGTGAACGGTACCCATCCCTACTCAACACACAACTGCAGGGCAAGGGCATTTTTGATGTATATTATGCATAATTGAGTTTGGAATTTTGGCCCGGCCCTCCAACATATTTTCAGTTGCTCATTCGGCCCCCCGGGAAAAATAATTGCCCACCCCTGCTTTAGAGGGTATCACTGAGTCCCCGCAGAAATTAATGTATGATGATATTACATCTACATTATCATTTATGTCTGAGCCTGGCTCGACAAGAGCATCCCAATCAGTACATTAAAATGAGCCTCTAAGGGCCTCAATGTTGTTTTCTGACCAGACCTTGGATGTCTTTATGGTTGGTTTTTCTCTTTTAATGACTGGTTGGTATGCAGGGGCCAGCAGAACTGCGTTGTGGTCCGTAGCGGGAATGATCTATATCAGGGGTGGGCAATTATTTTTCCCGGGGGGCCGAATGAGCAACTGAAAATATGTTGGAGGGCCGGGCCAAAATTCCAAACTCAATTATGCATAATATACATTTAATTTCTATATAAAAAGCAGTAAATGGCATTGTTTTGACCCCTGGTAAGAGTGTATTTATGTGTATGTGTTATTATTTGGCAATTAAAAGGTGAGGTTAGCTTTCAAAAATATCATTTATTCAAATAGAATTTATTTCCAAAATGATAAACAAAATGTGAAACATTAATAACAAAGGGCATGTATGAAAAAGTGCTATACAAATAAAGTTATTATTTTGAGTTCCATATACTATTGAAACAAGGATTTTCTTAGCTTTCTAAAGACATCACATCATCTTATAGCCAAAATAAACAAGACATGTCACTGAACTGTGTAAAGAAAAGTGTCCCAGTAGCCTTTTTTTTACTCTACATGCCTATATTAAACATTTAATGTTTTCAGAACTGTGCAAAAAAAAGAAAAAAAAAGATCAAGTGTCCCATTTCACTTGTTATATTTCCACATTTTAGTGTTCTTCAGCTCTTTTTTTTTCATTCAGTGTGATAAATCCAGTCTCTGTTGAGCTTTAACAAGTCCATCAAAGTCAGGTTGCATGTCTGAGGTGGAGATGCGAAGCACAGCTGCCAGATGTTCATCAGTGAGAGAGGATCTGTACCTGGACTTGGTAAACGTCATGACTGAGAATGTCTGTTCACATATAGGTGGATCCAAAGAGAACCAACATCTTCTGAGCATGTCTCCTCATGTTTGAAAAGTTCTCCTCCTTGAGAGCAGAGTAGAACTCTAGCAGTGATGCTGACTTAAAGTGCTCTTTCAGTAGTGAATCAGACTGCAGGTCAATGAGTTCAAGCTGAACATCAGTGGGTGCACTATCAACACTGCAGGTAAAGGGAGAGGAAACCAGCTGCATTTCATCCTCAACCTTTTTGAAATCTTGAAAACGCCTTGAAAATTCATCATGCAGTGCTCCCAACATGGATGAGTACCTGTGCCGGTGATCAGCTGATGGTTTGACTTCTTTCAGGGTTTTCATGTGTTTGAGATTGTTGCTGCCTAGTTGCCTTGAAATTAATTGCAACTTTGTCATGAAGGCTTTCACATGGCTATGCATTTCATGAGCAAAAATGCCCTTGCCCTGCAGTTGTGTGTTCAGTAGGGATAGGTACCGTTCACATTTGAACCGATACGGTACCGGTACCTGTGAATCGATACCGGTACCCAACGGTACCTTTTTTCTGTACTTTAGTCTCTAAAAATGTTATCTACATGTGAAAAAAGAAATCCAAACTTCAAATAACCACACTTTCGACCGTTTTCGGCTTGCCCCGACTGCTTTGTTGTTGAATCAAGTCAAATCCTAGGTAAGCGTATATTGTGCGTGTGAACGTTGACATGAATTTTTTTTTTTTTGTAATGTTAAAAAAAAAAAAAAAAAAAATTATCATGTAATCTTTCGCGGGCCGGTCAGAATCATCCCGTACAATGCCCAGGTCTGATCTATATGCTCTGGGAACAGAGCCGTAGCATTTATCCAGCACCTTGTTGAGTCGTGTAGGGCAATCAATATACTGGTGGTATGCAGGTAAGACACCATCCAGCTGACAGTGATTGAAGTCGTAGGAGAAATTTAGGTGCATCTGTTGATATTTTGTCCATCTTGTTTACCATGTCCACTATAACTTCCAGTGCATTGTTCATGTTGGCCCGGGGTGGATGTACACTACTGCATACATGAGTTGCGGGAACTCTCTTGGTAATGCGGGCGAAGAGACACAGTCAGCATTTCTATGTCAGCTGTACATATTGTGTGTGTCCCATACAGTAACCGTCTTACACCACGTTTGGTTTATATATAAGCAGACACCTCCCCCTTTCTGCTTACCGGTGATGGTTTTATCTCTGTCGAGTCGTATTGGTGTGCCAAAGCCTTCAATATACAGGTCCGAGTCGGAAACCCGATTGTCCAGCCACGTCTCTGTTAGGGCCAGGATGCACGCATTCCTGTACTCTTGCTGATGGTAAACATTCGCCTGTAGCTCATCCAGTTTGTTGCGTAGTGAGCGTACATAAGCATTTATAATGACAGTAACTGCCAGATATTGAAAGTTGAAGTAATCCTGGAAAAGGAGGTAAGACCACTCACTATAGAACATTGAAACCCTCCAACTAGACTCTGTCTGGAGGAGGGATATACCAGACCTGGAAAGTGACTTTGATTGGCAAAGAGCATGGGCAAATGTCCGTCTTACATCAAGGAACCCGGACCATCAACAAATCAATCATAACTATATTCACAGGACATACTTGACTCCTATAAGACTGAACAGAATGGGTCTTAAACAAGACTCAAAATGCTCCCAATGTACAAATGGAGACGAAGGGACATTTATGCACATGTATTGGGACTGCCCACCAGTTAAGGCATTCTGGAAAGATGTGACCCATCAATTATCAAAACTCGTATCTTGGAATATACCAGTACACCCCTCTGTATTACTATTGAATGATGTTTTTGAGTTTGCAGTAAATCCACAGCTAAAGAGATTGGTTTTATCGGGTATCACAGTAGCTAAAAAACTGATCGCATCACGCTGGTTTCAACCGGAAAAGATTTGCCGGAAGGTTTGGTTTCTTACCAATCTTATGTGATTTATCAAGAAATATCTACAGCAAGAATTCTGGGTCTCAACGAATCCAAAATGTCAATGTGGTTAGAAGTGGTGGAGAGAATAAAAGCTAGCTTATAATGGTAGTGTCTGGTTAGGAGTGAGGGATAATGGAGGTACTATCCAAGGAGGGGTCCGGGAGGGGGGGGTTCGAGCTGGAGCATAATTTGTAGGGTTTTAGATAATAGGTATTAGGGGTATATCCTGTATAAGGCATTGGTATAATTGGTAATTTCGTTGGATATACACTGTATACGGTAAAATATTATTATATACTTTTTTTTTGTTTTCTGTTTCTGTACTTGCATGTCATTTTAGCCACCTTAATTGTTAGTCATTATGCATTGTGTGTTGAGTACTGACTTTTAATCATTTTTGTTTTGCAATAATAAAAAAAAAAAAAAACATTGTTTTGACAAAACACAAAGAAAATCCAGATGGAATTTGTATTTAGTTTTCCCACTAATCACTATAATGGTCATAACTTCTGTCACCTGTTCTATATTGCCCACATAATTGTCTATACAATAAGATAAGACATTCCTTTATTGATCCCCTTGGGGAAATCAATAAAAAAAAGTGTTTTAACCAAAAAAGTAAAAAAAAACTGATTTGAATTGATCAGTTTCTTTTTATTTACACCAAAACAAAATAAAAACATCAAAAAACACTTTACAATTATTATATACAATTATTATATATATATTATGTATTTCTTACATAATACAGCTGCAGTGTTCATCAACTCCTCTGGGATAAATGGGGAAACAATGCTCCATAAGCAATAAGTTAAAGATAATTACTTTAGCATATTTGACATATAGAGTGTCATGTAGAGTAACTGACTTTTTAATCAATACAAATAAACGATGGGATTAGAAACTACAAGGCTAAATTAATTCAGAATGCAGTTGTTTGTTTAAATGTGGTGGCCGGACAAGATTTTTGTAATAATTTCTGTATCAAATATGAAAGATATAATATATTACTTTGAGCATACCCACAAACAGATATTCATCATAAACCCATTCAAGTAAATTTTCAGACGGAATTGTTTTATTACTATCACTATAATTATCATAACTTTTGAACAATAAATTATATTTCTAATCTGTCAGCTGTTCTATATTGCCCACATAATTGTCTATATCCCATACCCTCTAAGTTTCCTGCTAGCTTGTCAGTAAAGTGGTTGAAAATGCAGTTTGTTGAAATGTGGTGGCCGGATAAGATTTTTGTAATAATTTCTGTATCAAATATGAAAGATATTAATAATAATAATCATGATAATCATACAGATATTTTATATCATTTGAAAGCCCTAGTTGTTATCTTCAAAATGGTACTATATATATTTACATTGAGCATTCATTTTCATAATGAAATGTTGATGCCTAGGGCTAAAGATAATGTGCGATTTTGGCCACTGGTAGTGCTCATGAGCCGGAGACACCTCGGGCCGTGTTCGGTAGTACCGAAGAAGAAGAAGCTTCACAGACACGAATCCACACAGGGAAAACAGTGAAATATTTGTCTCAAAATTCTGTCCGTAACTCCAAGCAGATCAAGCGCGTCCTTAGAATTCCGTCCGTAACTCCAAGCAGATCAAACATGTTTTTAGAATTCCATACGTAAATCTAAGCAGATCAAACGTTTTATGAAACACAGATTGAGAGGTGTGTGTGTGGATCGTTTTTACGATTGTGGATTCTACTTCTGCGTTTGTTTATTTTTGATAGACCTCTAAGAAGAAGAAGCGGCACACACGAATCCCCACAGGGAAAACAGCGAAATATTTGTCTCAAAATTCCGTATGTAACTCCAAGTTGATCAAGCGTGTCCTTAGAATTCCGTACGTAAATCTAACCAGATCAAGCTGTTTTTAGAATTCCGTATGTAAATCTAAACAAATCAAGCGTGTTTTTATGATTTATGAAACACAAATTGAGAGGTGTGTGTGTGTGGATCGTTTTTACGATTGTGGATTCTGAGGTGTGTGTGTGTGGATCGTTTTTACGATTGTGGATTCTACTTTTGCGTTTGTTTATTTTTGATAGAAATCTACCCCCATACATTGCAGCCAGTTCAAACTCAGCCCTCTGTCGTACCTCAGTATCATGTGTCTCAGTCCCCGACAGGCTCTCGTCTCTCCGGTCTCCTCTGGGCGTCTCCCCTCTCCCAGACGTCTCCAAGACCAGGTCCTGCTGTAGTCGGGGGAGACGCACATACCTGTCCTTTTCTGCCCCTCCATCCGCCATCTGGCTTCTCATCACTGGGCGGTCTACGAGGTCCACGGTACGTCTCTCTCCCCCTCGGGCCTGTCTTTGGGAGGGACCTAGAAATTGCCCGTGGTTGTATGGACAGTCTCTCTGCATGTGTCCTCTGTTCCGAGGTCAGGGCCTGTCATTTCAAACTCCGTTAGCTGGGAGTCACTGTCCAATCTTGCCAACTGGTTCTCTAAGGGGGTTTCCAGGTTTCCATGATCCCAGGTACCCAGGTGGGGTATTTCCCAGGCCTTTCTGTGTGGAGTTTGCATGTTCTCCCCGTGCTCGCAAGGGTTTCCCCCCCGATAAGATAAACCCAATGGAAAAACATGCACAACAACAGATCGCTAACGCTGTGGCGTCCTTGATGAAGATGGGCAGGAGCACTTGGATTGGTCCCCTGGCGCGGCCCTCGCCGACACCTGTCTGCTCCCAGCTGCCCTTGGGGGGAAGGACGACGGGATGGGTTAATCGCAGAGATGAATCGCATCTGCGATCCTACAAAGAACAATGCATGCGTGTGTGTTCCGGTGTGTGTGTGTGTAACCGTGTGTGCTAACCGCTAAACATTGAGGATAGTTGCATGCCAATTAAAGACCTCTGAACAGGTCCTGCATTATTATTATTATTATTATTATTATTATACATTATTATTCTTGCTCAACACTAACGGTTCGCTTTTGAATCTCGTTTCTCTTTCGCCACTTTTTTCTATACACTTCAATGAACATAACTAAAATGCTTATGACATTCAAGTCCAGCACATCTCTCATGGCCCATATTATAGACAAATTTGGCCACCCAATATTCCCGCCCACTGGTTCCCTCCTTGTCTGTGAGATAGGGCTGTCTTAAATACTTCAAAGCTTCGAAGCTTCGTTCGATGGCACAAGCTTCGAACATAAAAAAAAAAAATCGAAGTTTAAATATATATTTTTTTAAAGTATTTTTTATTTATTTATTTTTGCCTCCAAAATCTTGCGCCTCCATTCCAATGAAACGAAAGTAAGCGGCGCCTCGACTCCACCTCTCTACAACAATCACATGGATATTATCTGTGTTGAAAACAACAAGGACATGTGTAGCAGACATGTCGACGAAGAAGTCATCAGACGTGTGGTTACACTTTAAAATATGCAAAGACAATGCCCAAAAAGACGAGTGCCAGATATGCCAGAAGAAAATGGCATATCACAACTCTACAACAACTTTGTCAAATCACCTAAAAAACGTAAGTATCGTTGTACACGACGGCGACGCCACACAAAACATTAATAAGGCTATGCCTATGCTGCTATGACTAATGTGTTACCAAGTTGGCTAATTTAATTGTAATCATCTGCTTTTGTAGGTGCATTGTCTGATATAATTTTTAATTATAAATTAAATATAATATAATTGTTTGCTTGATAGACGAAGGTTGCAACATAATTATGTAATGTCATGTCGTTGGCTGTGAGAGCAGCCCCACTGCACCCAGGCAGCGCAGCCGAGTGAAACCTTGTTGGCTGCGTCACAGTCACGAAAGGGGCTACTTAATTAATTAATCCAATCCACTTTATTTATAGAGCACATTTAAAAAAAAACAAAGTTTACCAAAGTGCTGTACAAGTCCCACAACATAAGATAAAATAAAAACATATTATACTTCTTTTTTTTTTTTTTTTTTAAGCTTCGAATTAAAATCGAAGCTCGGCCCCGAAGCTTCGATTGCCAAAAAAAGCTTTGAAGGTCAGCCCTACTGTGAGATGAGCAGGCTGTCCACCCGGCTTCCAACCGAAGCAATTCCTAATAGATAGGTAGACAATCTCTGCATCTCAACCCACAATATTATAGTCGTCAAAGCAAGCTTCTCTGTTATTGTTATCTGTTTTTTTTTTATTCAACCAGAGTTCCCTAATTGACGTCTGCAGGACAGAAATGTGTTCCCTTCTTGTGTTATACGGCACCCACGACTTATAGTCATTTTGTGGCTTCTGGTACTCCGCTCTCCCGGCTGAGAACCTATCAAAAAGGAACAAAAAACACACTTAAATCGACAGTGTAACTTTTTCTCACCGCTATTCCGGAGTCTTACTTTTCCCAGAATATGGCCTCTTTTTACTCAAAACACACAGAGAGAATGTAATTTACTTGTGCAAAAACAAAGGCCTTATCTTGTTTAATTCGGTTCCTCGCCACTGGTTGAACTTTTCAACTTCAATCACACTTCATCTCGGCCTTCCTGTACCACACAAAGACAGGAAAAAGAAAACTTGCATTAGTCCACTTGTAAACACTTGCACAATCCATTTCCTCTGATATCCACCTTCTCCTTAAAAATCAACAGATCAAAGTTAGTGAAACAGCTTAAATCCACATTTCACCGTCACTTTTTCTGTCCGCCGCTTTCTATGGGAAAATTCAAATTAATTTAACCACAGTCCCCCTTTGAAAATCCCTTGTTACTACATGGATCTGATACATATAATTTATTGCAATTTCACACAAAATCATTCCAAGTCTAGCCCAGACAGCCACCGGCCTGTCTCGACCCACCTTGGCATAGATTCTTAATACCTTCTATACTAATGAGGAAGAAAATAAATCATCAGCGATGTTAACATTGCTGATTTCCTCACCCTTTATAAAGCCCATGACATCCAAAAGCTAATAATGTCCTTCAAAGAACCATTCATGCATAAATAGTCCCATGTCGACGTCAGCCCCTGAAAGCACAGTATCCTACACACTTCACACAACCCCATATCCGACTGCTCACTTTCACATTTTTTTTTTTACATAAATCAAAGTCAAATGTTACAATTAATCATACTTTAACACAAAAATCCCCATCCCTTTAGACTCTTCCAACATTAATTTCCCCCTTATTTCTCATATTGTGACATTGCAATGCTATCCGAGCAATTCCCAGCATTCAATCTTAACCCTGCCTGCACGTGGGAATTATTAAAATTACGATTTTGTAGCTCTTGCATAAACTGCCTAATCTACAGATAGTAGTGGCGGGGCGCAAGAATTCCAATCTCATAACTCTCGGACAGCATTCTGATTTAGATGTTGCCATAATACAGCTATAAATCTTTATCTTACAGTTTTTTTAATTTTTATTTATTTTTATTCCCTATTTGCAAGAAAGGCAAAGCGAGAGAGCGCCTCTTGATATTACATACTTAATTATGAAAGCACGATAACTCATTGTTTCTATTATCCAAATCCCTATACATCAGTTTTAACACTGACATACCTAGAATGTACATTTTGACTCAAAGGCCAGCATTTTAAAATTACTTAATCTATTTATTTTAAACCTAAATGAATGAAGATCAAAGCATGTGTCATTTATTATCTCTATTTATGTACTTTGGCAAATGTGATTATACTAATGTAATTATTTTTAAATGACCTTGCCTCCAAAGCAATATTGTTCCCTGCATTAGAGTCAAGTCAGTCACTGAAATGTTTTTGAAGGCGCGTTGCTTCCACCTTGTGACGAGACATGGCATCCCTTTGGCACTATTTTTGCAATAATCCCCTGCTGCCTCCCTTTACAGAATTTACCTATAGTAGATAGGTATTTGGTCCTTGCTGCAGTGTAATTACAGCACAGATGCATTTGTGGCGCACAACATACATGTGGACGAATTTTTCAACCATTCTTTAAAGCTTTTAACTTGAACTTAATCCTCTAAATTATTATGAGACTATTATGCTGTACTCCCCTCACCTGGACAAAAATGAATTTGCAGGCCAGGGCAACCTAGCCAATGCAGCAAACATAACTTGCACCTTAACTATACAAACACAACACAATCCTCAATCACAAAAAAACGAAAAACACCATATTAATACAAGAAAAATTACGAACTCAGACTTAAGAGCACCTACACAAATGAAACGTTGTGGCGCCCATCAGAACAGAAACAGAACACTCAAATTAAGATGCATCGCCCACTGGTCCCGTTTTTCTGTACCCAATTATCATAACGTTGGTCACACCTGCACGCTTAGTTCGCTCAATACCCCCCGTACACTATCACCATAACATAATCAATCTATATAAAAAAATTAAAAGCCAAACTTAACCCAACCCCAAAAGAATAACCACAAAGCATACACTGTGAAAAACAAATGACTCCCCTCTGGAAATACACTGCATTATTCTACAGACTACTGTTGCATACCTATTTTAAGTGTAAATGCCATAAGAGCACAGTACACGATCTGCAGCTCTATTAAATGCACACACCACCAATGAGGATGACCCCTGTACTCCTGAGTATGAACAAGAGTCGATGACTGCATCCTTATCTGATACTATGTTTGAGTAAATTGCACTGAACCAACGAGAACATCAAACAAATTATCCTACTCATCATATTTATCCAGTCCATCTAACCTGTCCTCAACTGTGAATTACAATATTCCTATCCCTCAACCTACAACCCAAAATCAAAGTAAATGAACCACGGGACATGAATCAAATAACTTCATCTAGATACATAAAACTTGAAACACGACTTGCAAATTACAGTCTTGTGATCAAACTGCAACCAATCTAAGTAATTAATTACATAACGCCCGACAGCGCTAATACATTGCATATACCCTGCCGACGGATTAACCTATTTAATTAGCCAGTTGTGACAGGCCTACTGTAAGATAATTCAGAAAAAAGCATTATAGCCCTGCCCTGCACAAGCACTGTAAAACTACATTATAATTAGAAACCAACTGCTAAATGATGCCTCCTCCCGTGAGTCACTACTCAGCATAAGCACTTGTAATACTAATCAAAAGCATTCCTATGCTTAGAAACACCATCACTTTAACTGCACATTACTATGTATACTTCTGACAAGTGACTTTGCAATCAACCAAGCCAGGTGACTAAAACACCTAGCAGCAAAACAGACAGTATACCCGCCATGATCACCCCACATAAACAATATAAGTATACTTGTAGTATGGACGAATGCAACGATGAAACAAACCATATATAAAAATGTTTGCAAATAGCACCAAACAAAGCACACCCATACGCTTCACTGTGAATATAGAACAAATGTTGCAGCGATGCACTGTTGTACACGCTTCACTTAATAGATAGCAGAGGTGTGGACTCGAGTCACATGACTTGGACTCGAGTCAGACTCGAGTCACAAATTTGATGACTTTGGACTTGACTTGACCAAATCATAAAAGACTTGCAACTCGACTTTGAATTTAACACCAATGACTCGTGACTTCACTTGGACTTGAGCCTTTTGACTTGAGAAGACTTGATACATTCCGCAATGCCCAACGATTAACAAGTATGTTATTAAATGTGCCGTGAATTAATCCATTTCCAGCTAATAGACACTTCATTCGCGCAGCCGGCTCCTGTGTCACCTGCGGAGATACTTTGTGGGTGTGTTTTGTTTACTTGTTAGACTGTCATGGCGGCGCCCAGCGTACACATGATATTGGATATCCTCACTATTTCTCTTTTGTTGAGCACAAAGAAAATAACATTTTAGTTAAATGTAAATTGTGTCTTGGCTCTACTGCCCACTTTGTGTGAAACAATCCGACAGCATCCAATCAATTTGCGCGAGAAAATAAGTGACGTTACGAACGTTAATAACGGCGGATTCAGTGGAAAATTATACCAAAGATTGCTTCGTTTGCTTATAAAAACGATGTGTTGGTGGTCAACAAAAAACGAATTGCAGTATGCAAAACGTGTGGCTCGAAAATCACAGATGGAGAAGCAACAACTTCCAACTTCGTTCGACATTTGAAGCTGCACAAATCGGTAAGTACTATAACTTGGCTTGCTATTGATTGATTGATTGAAAACTTTATTAACAGACTCCAGAATGGGTACAGTACAGTACAGCTCAATACATACAATTGTTAAGGGGATGCAGACCAGAGAAAGACTTTCGTCTTGTTTACATCAGGGTCCCCCATTTTCAATTCATCATAATAACATATATGACATACACGACATACAGATAGACAGTACTGCTACATCTATACATTTATGACATACCAGATTTGCAAATACAGTACTGTTTGTGATACAAAAAGTCTAAAAAAGATAGTATATACATTTGACGTAGAAACTGTACATTGGAGGAGGTTTGGTAGGTGGGTGGGGGAACTGTACATTGGAGGTGGTTGGGTGGGTTGGTGGGGGGGGGGTTGGGTAGGCGGGGTGGGGGAAACTGTACAACTGTACAAGCAAAACTGTACATTGGAATATCGACGAAACCATACTTGGTTCTAAGAAGAGGGTCTCGTGTATTCTTGGGTTAGGTCATTTACTGTACATTGGAGGGGGTTGGGTTAGGACATTTACAGGGGCCAGTTTCGAATTGCAGTCTCCCATAGGTGTTCTTTGAGAGTGGTTTTGAAAGTGGGTAGTGATTCACATTCCTTTACAGCTTTGGGTAGGGCATTCCACATTGATGTGGCATAATTGCGAAACGTGTTTATTCCCTTGTTTGAGCCGAATCTGGGTTTAACATGATTTGTGGAGCTCCCTCTGGTGTTGTGGTCGTGGTATTCACTGACCTTCTGGAAGTATTTTGACATGTACATGGGTATCTTAGTCGTGTAGTCGTGTATCTTGTAGACCAGGCCCATTGCAAGTTGCTGTACTCTGTCTTCTACTCTAAGCCATCCTAGGTAGTCAAAGTGGGCAGGGGTGAGGTGGATTCTAGGAGTAAGGTCAAGTAGTAGTCTGACCAGTTTGTTTTGTGATGTTTGTAATCTTGTTTTTAGCGCCTTTGAGGTACTTTGGTACCATGAGGTGCAAGCATAGTCGTAGTACCCTTGAATGAGTGCTCCTGCCAGAGTATTCAGGGTATTCTTGTTTACCAGAGAGGAGATCCGGTACAATAACCTCTTTTTTGCCTCTAGGATGGAACCTAGGTATGTAATTTCGTCTTTCCTTGTGACAATATTGTCACCCACTGTAACTGAGGAGCCGTCGGTCTTGCTTGAGTTTGTTATTTGATCCGAAGAGAATGGACTCTGTTTTACCCAGGTGTAATGATAACAGTAAGAAGCATTTTGTATGAAAGTATTCTGTACTTCTGTATGACAACTATTAAAGAACAAGAACAAGAACAACAGTTTGTTATCAGCGAGTCAGGTGCAGATTCTGCCGAGTTCTGAGCTGAGGGTTTTTTCAACCTGTAACTTGTTATTGTCAGAGACCAGCAGGGCTGAGTCGTCCGCGAACAAGAACAAGTTGCAGTCACAAGCTAGCTACAGTAGTTACCGTAAATCAATGAGCCATCGACACAGTCAGTGTGGTAACGTTATCATTACATCCTAGATTGATACACGGCTGGCTAGGCAGTTGGTAGTCATAGTCTTGTCTTATAAAATAAAACAATCAGCAATGTCTCGGTTGATGAATGGCCAGCAGTAGTCTAACAGTACTGCTGCTCCTTATTTTTTTTTTTATTGATTGACATTTGTATTAACAGATTGCAGAATGGGTACAATACAGTACGGCTCAATACAAACAATTGAAAAATACTTTCGTCATTGATCCAAGGTAGAGAGAGAGAACTCGCACACAAATTAGGCCCTACCTAATTCTAATACCTAATAAACTACCTAATATACGAAATGCAGAGATGCCTTGTCATTTCAGTACAGATTTTTTATACCCCAAAATGTATAGATATGATTTTTTATACCCCAAAATGTAGACTAGTTAGTTGAACCGAGGTCTGCTATTATGGATCATGTGCCATAGACTGTATACAGGGCAGGCAGACGTTAAATAAATTATTGGTCCAAGTGGGAAGACAATATGTTGGTTATTGTTATCCTACCTTTAAAATGGATATGGTGATCCTTATTCTTTTTTTTCTCAATATACTCCTGAACTGGTTTTCTCAAGCAGCTCTTGCCCAAATGTATCTAGTTGTGAGACTAACCCTGATTCTGAATATTATGACATTTATAGAAATTAGATAATGTTTAGCCAACAAGTTGATAATGATTATTTTTGGTGAAGCGCATATTATGACTTGTTTAGGACTCGAAATTCAAAGGTTAGGACTTGGGACTCGACTTGGGACTTGGCAGTCTTGACTTGGGACTTGACTCAGGACTTGCCTGTTGTGACGTACCTGGGTACGTGGGTTGGTCATTACCATTATTACTGTATTTATGACACCTTCTGAACATCAGGTTAGTATATTTAATGTGTTATGTTTTGTATATGATGTGTGTGTGTGTGAACATGAGAGCTAATGCTGTCTCTTCTCTCCCTGTCAGGTGCTGCCCATCCCTACTGAAGAGTGCTGATTGCCTAATGAATGACAGCTGATGGCAATCACCTCGAGAGGGATGGGTAGCCAAATACCTGACAGCACACACACGTCTCGGCGCCTCATTCTCAGTCAATTGCCAGTTGACCAGAGTAGAGTGAGGTTGCCATTGTTCTCCACTGTGGTGTGGGAGATATATATATTGTTGGGCACTTTGGATTCATCCTACACCGTGGGCTATATGGTTAGAGTGGTGATTCATCCTACACTCCAAACAATGGGGTTAGAGTGGTGTTCATCCTACACTGTGAGCGGCATGGTTAGAGTGGTGTTTCTTTGTTTATCCAGGTGAGCTTGTACCGTTAAGTATATATATGTAGATCTTGTTGGCCTTCTTAGATTCATCCTACACTGTGAGCTATATGGTTAGAGTGGTGGTTCATCCTACACTCCAAACATTGGGGTTAGAGTGGTGTTCATCCTACACTGTGAGCTGCATGGTTAGAGTGGTGTTTCTTTGTTTATCCATACTTGTTTATTATTATACTTACCTTGTTTGTTTCCCCCTTATCCCTCTCCCTGTTTGTTAATTGTTTGTGGGTTGTTTTTTCCCTTTGTGGCCGATCTAAACATCAGTGGAGGTTTCAATTCCTACCCGGCATAATAAATATCATTTACTATTTTGGAACAACGTCTTGTGTTTGTTATTACCTACCTGCCCGGGACTATTTTGAAAACATTTACTGAGAGAGGCTGTTTCTGTTCATGTACAGCCTGCTCCAGACACCATTCGGTGCGGTCGTTAGACCTTCATACATGACACTGTCTTGACTTGGGACTTGACTCGGGACTTGAGTACCAAGACTTGAGACTGACTTGAGACTTGCAAAACAATGACTTGGTCCCACTTCTGATAGATAGTGTATTTAAAATAACCGTATTGCAAATCCAATCAGTTGCGCACATCAACCTCCATGTCCCTTGTAAAGATATGTACCAACTGTCTATCAAACCATATGCAGAATACACTTCCTATCGAAATGATGTATTTACTTTAAAAGTCAACCGTTGATAGTCTAAAATGTTATCCACCTTCCTGTTACACACCAGTGACACACACTTAATAGACAGTGTGCATGACTACCTAATGTCTAACACATTACCACAAGCCTGTATAACGGGTCGATAATAAACCTTGACAATGTATGCCCAAGCTAATAGCACACTATGCTGTACTAGTCTATGACTGTGTTATGAGCTCCAAACAGAACAGCTCAACTGTCGTGCCTAATGGAGATATTCTACTGATAAACCAACCACTGTCCATCTAAACCTAAATGTGTGAGCCTATACACCGCCATGGCATGTACACAAACCAAAACCAGTTATATGGCATGACTCTTGATCTCTATATTTTCCAGAATTAACCAGTGTATTTAAAGCTACAGTTTGACACCAAACCATACAAAGCATTCTATATTTGAGTTAAACTATAATAACAGACATTGGCATTAGCAGTGATGTACCAACAACCGGCCTGGCAGTATATTTAGAATGCCAGTAAACTTACATTCTACAGATGTATCGACACTTAGTCATGAATATGAAATACATGCTCTATTATGTATAGTATGAAATATATTGGTTCATTATTCTATCAACAGTTGGAATGCTAATTACCCGGAATCTAAACATGTATGTATTAAGAGAGAGAGAGAGAGAGAGATCACACCTATCTTCAGTCTATATGTTCTAAGAGTAGAATTCGTCCAATATCCACACTATGTTTTAAACTCTGTATAGTACTGAGCTCTATATTTAAAGAATACATGTTCAACACCAGATATGTAATATATTGAAGAGAGAATCACCTATGGTTATCTGCTCCTCCCACCTAATGACACTCAAATATCGCTTTTCAATTTGACAAGTATATTCTGTTTGTTATAGAGAGGCAGTCAGATGCAACTCTCACACATCGAATGTGGTCACTGCTTACACAAACGAGCAGTCACTGCTGCTTGCTGGTGGGGGTTTCATGAAGATCCACAGTATAACAAACTACACACTAGTCCGGAAAAAACTACAACATGACGTCATAAGTGCCACGCACACAATCATCCCCGCTCAGCACACACTAAAGAAAAACATTACAACACATACAATTACAGTTTTCATCGCTCCCAGGGATAACCATTTCTGGTCCCCCACATACACACACGTTCATAACGTCTCAGCCACGCAGTCACATAAAACACACTGCACAATATTTATCATACAAAATAAAAAGTAGCTCGAGGCTAACTTGCTTAGCATAGCCTCCCCGAAGTACTCTTTACCTGTTCGCCCAGCTTCTCAGCACCAAGTGCACCCCGGCGCCACCATGCAGTCAATCATCCAACTTAATAATCGCTTAATCCATCGTCCAAAACTAGGGATGCTCGATATTGGCTTTTTTACCGATATACCAATATTGTCCAACTCTTAATTTCCGATACCGATATCAACCGATATCAACCGATATATGCAGGGTTTCAGTTGTTTCCCATTGTGTGGCTCCTGGAGCGTCCTGCTAACCTCCTAGTTATTTGTACATGAAAAGCGTATTAACCATTACAGGGACTTGTTCATGCAAATACCCAATTAACAGTAAAAGGAGAGGCGTATAAATGGGACCACTGTGTGTGTGTGTGAATTACTGTGCATTATTGTTTAAACCTTTTCTTCCCATTAATGTGCATTATCGTTTAACCCCTTCTTCCCTACGGTCTATGTGCAATTGGGGCAGGTGCTCTGTACAGGTCTTCACCAGTCAACAAGGAAAGGTACTGCTTTGGGGAGAAATTATATTATCTACCATCACTGCCACCGGGTGTGAGAGGGTGTGGGACGTATTAAGGGAAGTGTGGGTGTTTGAGGAAATACTACGGTCGCCCTGGAGGGCAAGAAGGACCAGCGTAGAACCCCTAGGTTAGTAAACCCTAGGCCCCATCCGCCCCTCTGCTAAATCCCAATTCTAATACTCTTACACTACAGTCGGGGGCTCAGCCGGACCCAGATCTGCTGTGCTCCCACTACCTGGTGACAGTTCATATCCACTCTCATAAAGTAGGGATAATCCACCCTTCTACACAATCTAAAGTCAAATTAGCCCGACCTATCTTAAACCTACATAACGCCCTTATTCATCTACTTTCCCCGACATAAATCATCCTATTCATATTTTACGCCGTCCACTCAGTTTCTCGCAACTTTACACAAAGCCATCACTTTAGCGCGCACAAGCTAACGTTGCTTAGCCTAGCCAACGCCCTCTTCCCATTCAGTCCAATTCAACGTAGATTCCCATTATCACCGCATTTAATTTAGCCAGAATCGCTGCACCAATTTGTGAACGAACTCCACGTTATCCTCACTGGTAACCATATCTCCCACTATGTATAATTACAACTTTGCACGCTTCCTCCATCATATATATTTTAGCATGGCTAGTTTCACAGCTAACCTGTTAGCCAGCCCTGTTCCTGGTATAATACGGGGTCAAAACGTCTCTAGTTTAAAACGTCTCAGAACAAATGCATTTTAATCCCTATTTGCGCACCCCACAGATCGGCCGTTCTGTGGAATACTCTAAGGCCCCGTTTAGACGGAAACGCTAGCAGGTGAATCCGCAAAAATATTTTTTCGGATGTGCCTTTCGTTTATACGGAAACTGCGTTTTTACGGGGTGAAACCGCAAAAAAGTGAGACTACCTTCCAGGGTGGAATTCCTAGAAACGCAAAAGCTTTGCGCTCTCGTCTAAACTGTTAAAACGTATAAATCTGATAAAACGATGACGAAAGGTTTGTCACGGCTCTGGTCGCGCGTACTGCTTACGTCACAGGTAGCAGGTATGCGCCAGTAGCCGAGACGTAAACAAAGCAAGTATGTCTGACTTATATCAACGGAGATCACCTGAAGGCTACATTGGCAGTACTTTTAACCCTTTCACTGCCACACGACAGAAGGTTACCCCTTTACTATCACACAACCGGCTGTCGTGTGGCAGTGAAAGGGTTAAATACACAAGAATCTGTCCCGCGGCGTGAGTGGACCCACTGTCTGTGAGTGACTCTGCTTTGGTGCAATCACATTCCCCATCCACAGTCTGCGAATCAGAGGCAGAGTAGGGCGGGTCTTCACAGCACGTCATGTGACATATGCGCCAATCGTGTGACAGCGGGTCTCCGTCATTACAGCGTCGTCTGCACGGAGAATTCCACTCCAAAACGCTCGTCTAAACGTAAAATTAAAAGTGAAACCGCAAGATGACTTTTGCGGTTTCTGTTCACAAAACGCTCGTCTAAACGGGGCCTAAGACATATAACATTTGGCATACTCTGTCAACATACCGAGCTAATTAGAAATGCCGTCAAGATGGCCGCGCAGGAGTGAGGCAGATGCACAGAGCTCACCACCTTTATCTTAAAAACTAAATTATAAGCGCTATACCAACCGAAATGATTACTTCATTTTAAACTAAACGACCCTACTCCTTTGTACACTTTGGAACTGACAAACAAGAAGCAAGGAACCTTCTGAGAAGCAGCAGACCCCGCCGTAACAAACGGCGCTACAAACACTGGTCTTCTACAGCCTACAGCACAACGTCCTACAGCATGGCCGGTGAAATCACCCTACAAACATTGTGGAATGCCATCCAGCAAAGCAGAACTGAGCTGCTCCAAAAGACAACTGATATTCAAACTAGTTTGGAAACAATCAGAAGCTCGATGACGACGCTTAACGAACAAGTGGAAGCAGTGCAGCAACGAGTCAGCCGCAACGAGGATAACATCCAGACGGCTCACGAAACAATCACTAAACTAGAAAAAGAGATGACCACTGTAAAACTAAAAGTCCAACAGTATGAAGACAGCTCATTGCGCGCAGTCGTTCGTTTGGAGGGGCTTCCAGAGTCAGTGGAGAAACAGGACCTCGCCGGCTTCCTAGCCGCTTTTTTATTATGGCTATTTGGCGAAGATAAACTCGGCGGACCCGTGCTGATCGACAGCGCGTATCGCTTGAAATTAAAACAACCAAACCCCAGCAAGCCTAGACCAATACTCCTGAAACTACTGCGAGCACAACAAAAGGACACTATCATGCGCCTGGCGAGGGAGAAGGTGGAACTGTACTACGGCGGGACCGAGGAAACCTCCAGAAGCAGGATCTACTTTTACAGTCACTTCAGCCAGGAGGTGATGAAGAAACGCAAGCTGTTTGACGACGTGAAACGCATACTCAGATCTAAAAGCCTGTCTTACTCAATGAGACACCCAGCAATATTAAGAGTCGAACACGGCGGGACCTCCCGTGACTTTCATTCCCCAGAAGCCGCACAAGAATTCATCCGTGGACTTGATCGAGGCTGAGACGAGATAAGTAGCCAAAACTAAGACACACACACTACCAAATGACTCTTATGAGCTATTAGAAAAACCAGAAACAACCCTGAACGTGGTTAATTAAAGGACAAGTATCAAAACTGAATCATCAGTGTATAATTTCTAGTTTTTTTATTTTTTTATTTTGTGGTGTTTATATATATATATTTCCATTTTTTCTATATTTTTTATTACATCCAATTATTCATATATTTTTTCTTTCTTTGGTTTGATTGATTGTATTGATGGAAAAGTTTGTTGGCGGATTGCAGAATGGGTACAGTACAGTACAGCTCAGTACATAGTTGTTGGGAGGATACAGACCAGAGAAGGACTTTCGTCTTGTTTCCATCAGGGTCCCCCATTTTCAATTCATCATATGACACGCGTGACATGCGGATGGACAGTACTGCTACATCTATACATTTATGACATGCTAGATTTTCAAGTACAGTACTGTTTGTGATACTAAAAAAAAATCCAGAAGAAGAGCATATACATTTGACATAGATTGGGTTGTTTGTTTTACTTTTTAGGGTGTTGGTAGGCAACTATAGTTGTAGAACTTTGCATTTTTATTTCTTTTCGTAGCCTTTGCAAGGGGAAAGGATAGTTAGATCATGTAGGCTTATAAAAAAAAAAAAAAAAGACAAGTAAATTGGTAGCCTATTATCTTTCCCCTCTTATTCATTATTCATTTCTCTTATTCATTAATTTATTTATTTCTCTGCCTCATTACTGAATCAATTGCTTGCCTGTATTGTTTGTTTTTTTAGTTTAATTTTGTTCCTTTTTTCTTTTTATTATAAGGAGTAACGCTTCACAGCCTGGTTCAAATAGTGGTGTGCCACCTGGCAATTTAAAGGGGGAGTTAACAGGGAGCCAAGTAGGGTAATATAGGACTAGTGAGCCTATGTTATGGTTTACTTTCTGTTTGGGGAGGGTATGGGGGGAAAAAAGGGTGGGGGGGGGAATTGCATCTTCACGAACTCAATGCATGTGATCTTGTGAACCATGATAGAGTGTATGATATAACTGGAGTGACTAATGGTAGGCATATGCACTGCGAACATGTGTGTGTGTGTGTGTGTGTGTGCAAAAACACACGCACGCGCTCATGTTCAAATGGAACGCTGCAATCTCTATAACAACCACATTTAAACCCCTATTAAAGTCGATATTGAAAATGATCCTAGATGACTAGCACTCTGACATTTATGTCCTTCAATGTTAAGGGCATCAATAATCCCATTAAAAGGAAAAAGATTCTCAACTATTTAAAGAATCAAGATTGCGGCATTGCATTTATTCAGGAAAGCCACTTAACTGATGCAGAGCATGTGAAGTTGCAAAGAGATTGGGTTGGGTCAGTATTTTATTCCTCATTTAATTCCAGATCAAGAGGAGTGGCCATACTATGTCACAAACAGTTAAACCTAAAAATACGTTCTCAAGAAAAAGACACTGCAGGTAGATGGATAATCCTCAAATGTGACATAAATCACGAA
The DNA here is from genome assembly GCF_963971535.1 of Notolepis coatsorum. Lineage (NCBI taxonomy): Eukaryota > Metazoa > Chordata > Actinopteri > Aulopiformes > Paralepididae > Notolepis > Notolepis coatsorum. The sequence continues at coordinate 138,623,926 of NC_140165.1, read as the reverse complement.
CCTTTTACACTTATTAATATATATGGCCCCAACAAAGACGATGCACCCTTTTTTAGGAAAATTCTATTATCCTCTGCTCAAAACTATGGCACATGTATCCTTGGAGGTGACTATAATTTAACACTGAGCACATCAGATAGATCTAATAGCATCCCCCAGCCATTAAGTGCCGCAGCCAAAGTAGTAAGGGACGGTATGTCTGAAATGGGTTTGGTCGATGTTTGGAGAATACTTAACCCACTGGAGAGGGAATACTCATTTCATTCTGCGGTACATGACACTTATTCCAGATTAGACTTGTTTTTAACAACTAAATCACTACTTCACAATGTAATTGAATGTAAATATCTAGCCTCTACAATATCGGATCACTGTCCTTTGAAATTGAAGGTGAAACAATATTTGGACAAACCTAAAACTAAGCGTTGGAGATTCAAGCCATATCTCCTTAACGACCCAGATTTTGTTAACTTCCTAGAAAATCAAATTGATGACTTTTTAATAATTAATGTAAACTCTGCCTCCCCAAGCATAATCTGGGAGACACTGAAAGCTTACCTAAGAGGTCAGATAACGTCTTTTGGAGCTTTTAAACAAAGAAAAAGTAGACAGTATCTAAACACACTAGACAAAGAAATTCATGAACTAGAGAAAAAACACGCAGAATCCAATAGAGCAGATACTCTGCACATACTAGTAAAAAAGCGGCTTGAATATAGCAACTTAACTACTAGCCAAGTAGAAGCAGACATGGCCAGAACTAAATACCACTACTATGAAAAGGGGGACAAAACCGGCAAGCTACTCAGCTGGCAAATAAGAAAAGAAGAGATGGCAAAAACAATAGACTCAATCAAAACTAAGGATGGTGATGTATTACATAAACCTGAAGAGATAAACCAGCGTTTTGAAATGTTCTACCACAATCTATATACGTCTGAAAACCAAGACTCAACTGCTACAAAATGCGAGGAATTCTTGGGAAATTTACCGATTACTAAGCTTCCTGTAGAAGTGAGAACTACTCTTGAAACAGAAATATCAAAGGAAGAAATCACCAAGGCTATTAACTCATTGCAAACGGGCAAAGCACCCGGTCCCGACGGCCTACCTGCTGAATTTTACAAACTGTTCATAAATAAATTAATCCGCCCTTATATGGACATGCTCAAAGACAGTCTCAATAATGGTAAATTACCACCAAGTCTAGAATTAGCAACAATCAATGTACTTCCTAAGCCCTCTAAGGATAAACAACTTTGTGACTCCTATAGGCCCCTGTCAATGTTAAATGTGGATTATAAAATATTTTCTAAAGCACTCGCACTAAGAATGGACCCTGTGATGTCTCTCTTAATCCACGAGGATCAGACGGGTTTTATTCAGCAGCGACAGGGATCTGACAATATCAGAAAACTTTTTCATATCATTGAGCTCTCTAAACAAACGAATGACTCAAGACTTGTAATCTCGATGGATGCTCGAAAAGCTTTTGATACAATAGAATTTGAATATCTTTTTTATACTCTGAAACAGATGAATTTTGGTGATGTTTTCATTAATTATATTAAGATGCTTTATTGCTCTCCGAAGGCACAAGTGTTGACAAATGGTATACTTTCCAAACCCTTCCAATTGGGACGTGGAGTACGACAGGGCTGCCCACTCTCCGTATATCTGTTCGCCGCAGCCATTGAACCGTTGGCGGTGGCAATACGGAACAACAACAATATATGTGGCATAAAGACTGGAGCAAACGAATCCAAACTCTCACTATATTGTGATGATTTACTAATTTATATTACCCAACCAGATATATCCTTGCCGCAATTACTCAACATACTAGAAGCATACAGTGCCATATCTGGTTACACGATAAATTATGACAAGAGTGAAATAATGCCACTAAATAGTGTTACCACCCAGAATACCCACCCAATGATTTCCCATTTTAAATGGGCACCAAAAAGCTTCAAATACCTGGGAATCCAAATATCTAATGACCTGAACCAAACATACCAAAATAACTATCTACCTATTATGGAAAAAATCAAAACAGACCTATACAAATGGAAAGATCTACCAATTTCTTTAATTGGACGTGTTAATGTGGTCAAGATGAATGTTCTGCCTAAATTAATTTATTTGTTCCAGTCAATTCCACTCAGCTGTCCACCAAGCTTGTTTACATCACTGAATAAAATCATTTCAATGTTTTTGTGGTCCCAGAAACGGGCTAGGATCAGATTAAAAGCACTACAGGCTCCCCTGAATAAAGGGGGCTTAAACCTCCCCAACTTCAGACTGTACTACCTAGCCTGTCAATCACGTGTTATTTGGTGTTGGCTCAACAGTGAGAGGCTGCCCACACCAGCATGGGTTAAACTGGAAGAGAACATAATCCATCCTACTCCACTACAGGTAATCCCCTATATACACTGTAAAAAAAAAATCGGTAGAAAAACGGTAAAAGTCTGGCAGTTTGGGGACATTGAATTAGTGTAAAATTTACATTGAAATACCCTAATTAAAATAAAGTGGAAAAGCAATAAATGTACAGATAATTCTGTTTATTATTTGAGAACCCGAGAACAGAGAATCACTGTTAATTGACAGGTTAGGTTCAGCAGTGAAACACTGTTATTTTACAGGTTTTTTCCTACATTATTATGATCAAACACCTTCAATAAAGTGACAGAACTTAAAGTTCAGCAGTGAAACACTGTTATTTCACAAGTTTTCCCTACATTTACGATGAAACTCCTTCAATTAAGTGACATAACTCAAAGTTCAGCAGTGAAACACTGTTATTTCACAGGTCTTTCCTAAATTATTACGATCAAACTCCTTCAATAAAGTGACAGAACTTAAAGTTCAGCAGTGAAACACTGTTATTTCACAGGTTTTTCCTAAATTATTATGATCAAACTCCTTCAATAAAGTGACAGAACTTAAAGTTCAGCAGTGAAACACTGTTATTTTACATGTTTTCCCAGAATTATTACAATCAAATTCCTTCAATAAAGTGACAGAACTTAAAGTTCAGCAGTGAAACACTGTTATTTTACATGTTTTCCCAGAATTATTACAATCAAACTCCTTCAATTAAGTGACAGAACTCAAAGTTCAGCAGTGAAACACTGTTATTTTACATGTTTTCCCAGAATTATTACAATCAAACTCCTTCAATTAAGTGACAGAACTCAAAGTTCAGCAGTGAAACACTGTTATTTTACATGTTTTCCCATAATTATTACAATCAAACTCCTTCAATTAAGTGACAGAACTCAAAGTTCAGCAGTGAAACACTGTTATTCTACATGTTTTCCCATAATTATTACAATCAAACTCCTTCAATTAAGTGACAGAACTCAAAGTTCAGCAGTGAAACACTGTTATTTTACATGTTTTCCCATAATTATTACAATCAAACTCCTTCAATTAAGTGACAGAACTCAAAGTTCAGCAGTGAAACACTGTTATTTTACATGTTTTCCCAGAATTATTACAATCAAACTCCTTCAATTAAGTGACAGAACTCAAAGTTCAGCAGTGAAACACTGTTATTCTACATGTTTTCCCATAATTATTACAATCAAACTCCTTCAATTAAGTGACAGAACTCAAAGTTCAGCAGTGAAACACTGTTATTTTACATGTTTTCCCATAATTATTACAATCAAACTCCTTCAATTAAGTGACAGAACTCAAAGTTCAGCAGTGAAACACTGTTATTTTACATGTTTTCCCATAATTATTACAATCAAACTCCTTCAATTAAGTGACAGAACTCAAAGTTCAGCAGTGAAACACTGTTATTTCACAGGTTTTTCCTCAATTATTACGATCAAACTCATTCAATAAAGTGACAGAACTTAAAGTTCAGCAGTGAAACACTGTTATTTTACAGGTTTTCCCATAATTATTACAATCAAACTCCTTCAATTAAGTGACAGAACTTAAAGTTCAGCAGTGAAACACTGTTATTTCACAGGTTTTTCCTCAATTATTACAATCAAACTCCTTCAATAAAGTGACAGAACTCAAAGTTCAGCAGAGAAACACTTTTATTGTACAGATTGTTAGAAACAAAAAGCTTCAAGTGTTAACAAACGATCAGGATTGTAAAACTGCTTTATTTTGGAAGCAAGTGTGCTGTATAAAACAGATTCAAATGATTTAAAACTTTAGCTTGCAGTGTTTGTTCAAATATAATGTTTAAATACAGTATGTAAAGTTAAAAACCTATAGAAGTACAATCTAAACACTATTTATGGATCAATATGCATGGCAGCTGCCACCATTGGTGTGTGAATGTGTGTGAATAGGTGAATGAGAGGCCATACGCGCTTTGGATAAAAGCGCTATTGCTATATAAGTGCAGTCCATTGAACATAACATAATGGCCAAGTAGTAAATTAAACTTTATGTCCACAATTCTGAACTATCCCTTCAATGTCATCAGATGATTTCAACTTTTAAAAGCGGAGAAAGCAACATATTGTGCTGTTGAACCGAGGGGGTTGTGGTCAGGTCTACAGTTTTTTAGCTTTACCATTTCAGTTTTATATTGTTTTCCACAATATTCTCCCGACCCCTGGGGGCTCCATAATATATGTGAACATTATACTGTTTAATTCAGAATCCCAACTATACAGTGTATTACTAAGTAAAAATCAAAACATACCACACCACAAAAGGTCAATGAATCAGTGGCACAAGTGAAGAGCAGATAAGGAACAATCCTCCAGATTGGCAGTAATCAGCTGGATCCTTGGTGCATGGTGCATCTGGGAAAATGAAAAAAAAGGACACTATGATTCACTGGAAAGTCCGGGACTGTACATTAGGAGGGGGTGGGTGGTAGGAAAAAAGATATATACGGTGGGGAGGAGACTGTCTACAGATACACCTGTGTGATGTTGCTACGGAGTTAAGCTAATAAACGTATACTATACTCACAACCACAGCAGGGGACACAACTATTTTGTTACCCTGCCATGTGGCGGACAGACCTCGCAAATGTCACTCGCCCAATAGCCTCCAGCTGCAACCACTCGAGTCCCTGAGTGATGACTGCTTGGCGCCGCCTCGGTAGAAAAAATTCCCTTTTCATGATATTTGGCGCCTCTGATTGGCTCAATTTTGTTTCAATCTGTATGCATCTACAAATCATATTATACCAGGTAGTCAATTCCGTTAGACTGCGAATCAAATTGACGGATCTCCCCAATCAAATTGACGGAAATCCGTCTTGAGACGGAACACTTTAATGCCTGCATTCAACATCGATTATCTATTGTTCAGGATGTAGGAACGTTATACTTTTTCATTCATACAAAAATACAAAAATACCTTCTAGAATATAAGTATGTTTTATCATTTCCTGTAGTAATTCCTAGAACGTGAGTTATAGACCTAAATGCATCGATTGCCGTTTATTCCCTAGACACGCTATATTAAAAAATTCAACTGTATATGATCGTATACGTTATGCGTCATCATGCACGGAGGAAAGGGGGGGGGGGCGGCGTTTATAATTACGTGATCGTCAGTAAATGCTTTATGTAGTATGGGTGATATATTGATCAGATGGTTTGCAGTGAAATGAATAAATTGGGCTGAAAATAACCAGGGTTTAGCCCAGTCAGATTTAAGGCTTTAAGACT